>NW_007728128.1:18655-21312 GCF_000696425.1 Galeopterus variegatus | reverse complement strand
TTAAAATCATTTGTATCTCATCCACTTCTAAAAATTATTTAATGTAGTTTTCTCTAAATTCTTATGACTATGATCTGTATCATGAAACAAAAGTTTCACAGTGTAATAACTGCCCTGAGTATATTTTCCATCCCATTCTACCAAAAACAAAACAAAACAAACAAAAAACACAGATGGACATAATCCACTAAATTGATTTCATCGCTCATTAACATGTCACAAATCACTATTTGAACAACATTTTCTTGTACATATTTTGGGTTTATGTTATACCCTGCTAGGGTAGTTTTGCTGAGGAAATTTTTGCTGTCCCCACATGAAGTCACATTGGTAGTTAGTTCAGAAGTCATCTCTTATGCTGATCCCCATCTTCCTTCCTTACCATTTGAGACAAAATAACCCAAAGTTTGCAACCTAGATTACTTTGTTGTATATTCTTTTCTCTATAACATTCCCTTGATTAAGAGTGATGCCATTTTTACACAGTCTAAACTATGTCCAAAGTGTACTCCTCCTTGAAATTAAGATATAGATTATGAGTTGGACTGAAATGTTAAAGGGAACCCCCTGAGGTGAGTGGGACAGACAGAGATGATGTTAGTTAATAAAGGGATATTTTTCTCTACAGGGAAGCTCAATTTCAGGGGATCAATGGTTAGAACCAAGGCTTTAACATGGAGAGGCTTATTTCACTGGCTAACTTGGAGGAGTTGGATTTAATTTTGTTTAAGGCAATGGGATCTCAAATGCGGTCTAGGACTAGCATCCTCAGCATCAGCTAGTAGCTTGTTAGAAATGTACATTCTTGGGGCCCCGTTCCAGACTTATTGGTTCAGAAACCGGGCATGAGGCTGAGCAATCTGTGTTTTAACAAATCCTCCAGCTGATTCTGATGCACTGGAAAGTTTGAGAAACACCTATTCAGGAAAACAGCATCTCTTTGCACTGCATATATAAGGATCTTAAATAGAAATAGAAGTAATTTAAAACATGTGAATGACATGAAACTACCATGTAAATTACAGATGTTGAGCCACAATCATTGAATAGAAGCAGTATTAGGAGTTTTCTGTTTGGCATCATTCATGATTCTCAACTTAATTTTTAATTTAAAAAAAATGACAACACACAAATATACTAATGCTTAGGATGATACTCTACTCCTTTTGGGCATTCAATAAATATTTGTTGATATTTTTAAATTAAAGTCATTGTTATGATAAAAAACAAAGCAGTCTCCCATTAATTGGGGGTATTTTGGAGTGTCTGATCTATTCACAGCAACTTTTCCTAATTCCATCTTTACTCATGGCATAAGGCCCTCTGCAACCATTTTGTACAAAGGGATGCCATCTGGACACATTTGATTAGACCAGGATGAGCATCTGACCTATTTCTTCTCAGTCTCCCTTTTAGAAATCTGAGGTTAGGATTCATAGGTATTCATTCATTCTCCTTTATGCAGCTGCACTTGAAACATAACTCAAGTGCATGTTTTCTTCTATGTGCCTGTGAAGGAGAGAAAGCTGGTCTACAGAGTGGAGAATGGAGGAGGTGGATAGAGAGAAGCAGGGAATAGAGATAGTAGATAGTCCTATCAGGCTCGAAATCCCTGACTCCACCTCCTTCCTTAGGAACAACTGCATTCTGGCTTTTAGTTTTTAAGATACCTAAATAATCTTCTGATAAAATCTCCTCTTAGCTTAAGCCAGCTCTAGATAATTTCTCTCATGTGCGAGCAAACATTGCAGACTGTGGACTGGTTTCCAGATAATTTTTAAGGAACTAGGAGTGGGAAAGATGAATTCTTTGGTCCAAGAAAATCCACAGAAATAAGCATGTAAAGAATGGGAGAGAAACACAAATAGAAACTTTCACTGAAAGCCAGTTTTTTTTTTATTTTTTTATTTTTTTTAACATTTAATGGTTTTTGAAGGTTTGGTGCCTAATACTGTTAGCTTTTATCCCTCTCCTTACATTTCCTCTTTGCAAGGGTAAAGTTTCAAACATTTCTTCTGGAAAGCTGTTAATGTTGGGATAGCCTTCTGCTTTGTATTATTGTAATTATTTGACATTTGTACAGTGCTCATGGTGTTCCAAAAACTGTTCAGAAATTTTTAAAACAAAAATATTAGTTGCCTTCAGGCAAAGTACATGTCCCCAATTCTACCCTAAAACCAAGAAATTGGATGCTGGTGGAGAGAAATAAAGGATTAATGCATCACCTAATTTTGCCTGGGTCTTTGCTAAACAAAATGTTTCATTGTAAGAGAAGTATGAATCACACACGAGCTTAAAATTTTGCCATAAGATTTAAGATAGAGATCTAAATTTTAATTAGTTTTAAAATAGAGCTAATATATTACTAAGAAGGCTTTTTAGCTTTTTTCAAGGTTGAAGTAAAAATTTTCACATGAAAGAAAATCTCACTAAGAAATATCTACCAATACTTGCTCTATGTATTTCCGTTTTTAATTGAAATGTAAAATTCATTTACTTTTTTCTAATTTATTTTATTTTTTTTCCATTAAAGTTAAATTCATAATCCTTTATGGCAATCCAGTTACAATGATTGATCTGAAATATTTACCTAGAAAAGCATGAGACAGCAAGCAATGTGCTTGTCTTAAATTGGATTGCTAGTGACTGTATATACA
>NW_007728128.1:13985-18197 GCF_000696425.1 Galeopterus variegatus | reverse complement strand
TCATAAGATTTAAGATAGAGATCTAAATTTTAATTAGTTTTAAAATAGAGCTAATATATTACTAAGAAGGCTTTTTTGCTTTTTTCAAGGTTGAAGTAAAAATTTTCACATGAAAGAAAATCTCACTAAGAAATATCTACCAATACTTGCTCTATGTATTTCCGTTTTTAATTGAAATGTAAAATTCATTTACTTTTTTCTAATTTATTTTATTTTTTTCCATTAAAGTTAAATTCATAATCCTTTATGGCAATCCAGTTACAATGATTGATCTGAAATATTTACCTAGAAAAGCATGAGACAGCAAGCAATGTGCTTGTCTTAAATTGGATTGCTAGTGACTGTATATACACACACGTATGTATACACACACATACACATATATAATGTGTTTATATACACATTTCACTATTAAATTACTGAATGGAAAAGCTGAACTACTCTTAGTCCCTGACCTATACATTTGTCTACCTATCTATCTATCCATCTATCTTCTGCTTTGAATAAGGCCAAACTATTTATATAAAAAAAAAAGTCTGGGACCTGCAATTCCATCTACTGACCAAAAGTTGTCACAGCATTCTTAGGGACATGTAGCCACATACACATTCATTCTTAACATGTGACTTAACTGCTAGTAGGTCTATTTACTTCATGCTATACTAACGTGTGTCTGCTCTGCAACAAGGAGTGAATCACGGGTCCACATTCAATCCAACATTATGCTACAAATATAGTTAGCACAGAATGGACCATTTAGTGCACACATGGTATATCTTTTACAAACCACAAGTAGCAATGTGAATCACTTGCCTTGGCCAAATACAAGTAAACCCATGAGGCATGGATCTTTAAGATGGTTTACATGCTCCCATGATACACTGAAGACATTTCTATGAACATGTTATATCACTGAATATGGAATTCTGACTGTGTATAGGCCACTCATTATGAGAGCATTAAACTGTGTCCCAGTGACATCAAAAATAATGGAAATGCCTGTAAGGTGTCCCTCTTCTATTTATTTACATATTTTAACAAGAAACTGGAGGATAATTAATGATAATGAAGAACCATTTATCCCCCAGGGATTAAATAGCCTCTTGTACAATTATACCACACAATCATTAATTTTAATTGCTTCAGATTCGTAACCCACATGGATAAAATTAAGATCCATTCCAACTGGAGAAAAAAATAGACCAAGATTGCTGTAAATAGAAATCTCTTTCAGGCATTTTTTAACAAATAAGCCCAAATATTCCTGTATTATTCAGCATAAGGTTCTATAATAAATATTTAGGTACATACAGCAAACAGAACTATAGACTATATGTGCACTCAATATTTTCCTGTCTTTTCTGGGTCTATAAAAATGAAAGAATACATTAAAAACTAACATAACTTACCCTGAGCGTGCGTTAAAACTACTCATTTACTGTTCATCATAAAAAGTCACCACAATATCTATTTTTGGACAAATTTAACATTACACTTAAAAAGATAAGCCTATTTTTCTTACAAAAATAATTCTTTCATGGGACTTTATGTTTGGTTTTTACGGCAGTTAGACCATAAACGTGAGGTTTATTCTTGAATCACTTAGGGAAAAAAAAAAAAAAAACACTGGTGCATTTGTTGAATCAGAAATTTCTGAACCATGTCCTGCGGTGGGGGTGGGGGGTGGGGGACAGGTGCTCACATCTCAGTGCAGGGTGGAGTAAAAGGCTTCATTTACTTGTTCTCACCATCCTTCTGCCCTGAGGTCCTGTGTGCAGCTTCAGGGCCTGAATAGTGACTATTCAGCACAATATTTTTTTGAGTCATAATTCAATTTAGTGAGTCACTACCAGATTTTTAAAAATGAGATAAATGTGCCCAGCTGCTGAGGATGGATCAGGATTATCCTAAGCCAGTTATGCCAGTCCTATTCTTCCATGCCAGTAGTTTATTAGGGCTGAGCTGGGGATCCAGGTCTGCCCAAAGAGAAGTAAAGTGTGAGGAAGAGCTTGGGTGAGATGGGGTGCAGGAATGGTTCTGATTAGAGAGTGCTCCGAGATGAGAGAGCTCTTTAACCCCTTTTCTCCCTTTCTGGTTAGTGTGCTATTCTATGAGAATATAATTTAGAAGGTAAGAGTTCGTACAAATATATATATATATATATATATATGAATAATATACATATAAAAGTGTGTATGGGTGTGTGTGTGCTGGGTAGCAATAAATTTATTTCTTACTATCAGTCGTGGGCAAAAAGGCAAAGATGTTTGAAATTAACTGTTCTAATGAGAGCAGCTGTTGACACTGGTCTTTATGGACAGGTAGGGGACAGGATATAGGCAAACCTTAGAACAGAGTTTCTCAGAGTATGGCTTGATACAGCCCACCTGTGTCAAAATCATATGATCCTGGGCTTTAGTCAAAACCTACTGATCAAGCATCTCTGGTTTTAAAGGTTATCATGTAAAACCATTCTCCACATAATTCTTTTGTATCCTGAGTTTTGAAAACCATTGTACTAGAGACCATTTCCATACTCTGAGAAGGGGCGTATAGGGCCTTCAGTAAGGTATGAAAGAAGTATTCTTCCTTCTGCTTTACCCTTCCTTCTAGATCTGTAATATCCAATACAGTAGCACTAGCCAGATGCAGCTATTTAAATTTAAATTAATTAAATTTTAATAAAATTAAGAAATCAATTCTTCAGTTACCCTAACCATATATCAAGTGCTCAATAGATATATGTGCCTCGTAACATTGTATTCAACAGGGCAGATATGGAACATTACTATCATCACAGAAAGTTTCATTGGACAGCTCTACTCCAGAGGTCTGCAGTGAATTCTAGAATTTGGCAAACAATGTTTTGACATTAAATACATTCACATTAAATGTAGGATATTGAATCACATACAGTTTCTAAAATGTATATGTCATATAGACATTATGTTTTTATGGATTTTAAAGGTGTTTTCTATTAGATTATTTCAATTATTAAGGTTTTTTAACATTTCAAAAATCAATATATGAGGGTGTGATAAATAGGTGGAGCATAGATGATTTTTAGGGTAGTGAAGCTCCTCTGTATGATTCTATAAGGTTGGATACATGTAACTATACATTTGTCCAAACCCACAGATGTACAACACTGAGACTGAACTCTAATGTAAACTATGGACTTTGGGCAATATGATGGGTCAATGAAGGTTCGTCATTTGTAACAAATGTACAACTTTGGTGGGGGATGTTGGTAATGTGTTATGCATGTATGGGGACGAGAAGTACATAAGAAAATCTCTGTATCTTTTGCTAAATTTTGCTGTGAACCTAAAACTACTATAAAACACCAAGTCTATTAAAAATCAATGGATACTTAAAAATATTTTCAATAAGAAAATAAAACACACAAAAAGCAAAATATTTCTTATATTCTAACATCCATTAACATCTTTCTTAAAAAAGTAAATTTAATATATTTTATTAGGATAAAATATTTATGAATATTCATAAGTACACATGAACATTTTATACTAAACAGCTGTGAGTTGTTTACTAATTTTCCCTTTAAATTATAATGACATTCTCTCAAGAAGGCACATACTGCTTGAACTGCCATTATAATTATGGAATAATCAAGTTGCCAATACAGTAAACAATTTTCAGGATATTAGCTGCACCAGATAATATTCAAAATAGATTGAGACCCTCTGAAAAATAAAACTTGAAGGAAATAGGACATTAACTGGAATTGTTATGCAAGTCGCATAAAAATTTGCATGCCTACTTGCAAAAATTTTCAAAGCAGTTGCAATATTGTGTCTGCATCAAACAAAATGTATCTTTCTATAAAGGTGCTGTAGACTTCTTACTCTTTTTTTTAAATGTCTTCCTGCAAGATAGGGAGAGTACAGACAATAGTCAACAAAGAGACTGTATGAGATAGAGAAAGGTAATGTAAGCATTACATGGAGAAAATTGTGAGATTGCCTGGCATGCTAAGTACTTGGAAATATAGGAAGTCACAATGCCCTAAGAGTATAAATATAATCACCCAGTAGGGTGTGGTATGGCAGTCACTATTGGTTGTCTGTTTACCAGCCATTCCCATTTCTTGCCTGCTAGGAGAACCCCATCCTCCATCCCTACCCAGAGCAATGTGCCCAGCTGCTGAGGATGGATCATGATTATCCTAAGCCAGTTATGCCAGTCCTA
>NW_007728128.1:13088-13657 GCF_000696425.1 Galeopterus variegatus | reverse complement strand
GCAATGTGCCCAGCTGCTGAGGATGGATCATGATTATCCTAAGCCAGTTATGCCAGTCCTATTCTTCCATGCCAGTAGTTTATTGGGAGCAGGGCTGGTGATCCAGGTCTGCCCAAAGAGAAGTAAAGTGGGAGGAAGAGCTTGGGTGAGATGGGGTGCAGGAATGGTTCTGATAAGAGAGTGCTCCGAGATGAGAGAGCACGTTAGCCCCTTTTCTTCCTTCCTGGTTAGTGTGCTGTTCTATGAGGACATGAAGCTTTGAGAATCATGAGACCCAAAGCAAAACCACTGAGCATGGGGGCAAGGATGGGTGACAGGAAGACGGTCATGGATGACATAACTGAGCTGCTGACTGCATCTGCTCTGAGGCTGCAAACTCTCAGACTTCTTTTTAAATGCCCTTATAGTGTAAACAACTGAGAATGGGATTTGCTGGTACTTTTGGCTGAACACAGTGTAACCATTGCAGTGTGCAAAATCAGAGATCTGTAAAGTCATCTCAAAATTACAGAAGACTCCTAAATTGAACCATGCCTTGACTCAGGGTATCACATAATTAAAAAAAAAAA
>NW_007728128.1:9206-12539 GCF_000696425.1 Galeopterus variegatus | reverse complement strand
AAAAAAAAAAAGAAGTTATTAATGTTAATGGAGGCTGCTCACACATGGAAGTATAGATAAAAAAAAGAAAGAGAAAAACAATCCTTGACCTTTTTCATTCAAGTGCTGCCCACAGGAGCGGGAATTTTGGCAACAGATTTGAGGTACTATGATCCTGTCATTTTTGGCAAAAGATTTGAAGTATTATGTTCCTGTTGTCAAAGTTATCATTATAGTGAACAAGAGTTTTTCAAGCTCTCTTAGCTGAGGATCATTTCTTAAGAAAAACTGATTCATATTTCTCTGAGTACAAGCATGAGCATGATTTCCCATGTAGATCTGCCCAAAGGTAAGGAATGTGTAAGTCAGGCTGATGCTGTTGCACCAGTCAATGTGACTGTTGGGTTTCTCATTCTAAGACAACAACTGCTTTATATTTTGGGCTCAGTGGGCTCAGTTAATGAGTGACAACTAATGAGAGATGTGACAGAATGAAGTCAGCTGAACTGAAGCCTGGTGTATTACCAAATTAAGTGTCACCTCATGAAGATTATTGCCAATCTGCTGGCTAGTATCTCCTGCCTCATCTCTCCTTCACCATTCTAAGTGAGAAAAACAAAAGTGGCTTAGGCAACAGAGATGGAGAGAGAGAGAGAGAGGCAAGACTGAGAGATGATTAAATAATATCACAGGGATGGTAGGGAGGTTGATAAGGCGTTTAGAAAGAGAGACACAGAAAAAAGAGAAGTGTACACTTAATGGAAAAAATGAAAGCAGGATTAATGAGTTCAATTGAAGAAAGTACTAGATAAATATTCAGTAATAAATAAATTTTCAAGACAGAACTATTGGTGTATGGAATTCAGGAAAGTTGAACAGGAAAAAAAGAAAGTAGAAAAGAGGTTAATTTCTGCCCGAACAGCTGTGCTTCCAAGAAGAATAATTAATTATTATTGGATTAAATATTAGTATTCCTTGGAATTTGTAATAGATAGACTTGGGCTAAGAATGTAAGTCCCTTACACCCTGAATCTTCCAGTTAAGGTCTGAGCAAGCTGCTTTTTTTCTTCATTCATTCTGGAATTGGCTCATAATAGTGGTTATGTGAAGCCCTGGAAAAAAACCTATAAAAGATTATCATTAAAAAATTGGTGATGAAATAAATAGGTAGAAGAAAGAATGAAAATCTTTGAATCTTCATCTGTTTCGAGAGAATGAGCCTATCTCCGATCACATAGAACCTGGATCCATTAAAGAGCATTAAAACTAGAATCTGACATTTGTCATAACTTTTCTCTTACAGAGAGAAGTAAAATGAATGATTTTAAGTTCCAGCCCCTTGAGTAGGGCTATCAGATTATAGACAGATAATAGTTTATGAACTTGTTCCTATTTACTTCACTGTTCGCGTACCCACATCTATTATATATTTGGAAATGAAATAAGAAATGTACTGAAGTATACAAAGCCACATTTTTAAAGTGGGCATATTCAGTAATTAGGCATCTTTTTACTTTGGGAAGTAGGAAAAAAAGTGAGCTTTAACGAAATGTAGCTCTGCATCTTTATTATTGCCCAAGTCATGACCAGAGTAGAAACTACTCAATATTTGTGTACATTCAAATATTGAATTCATATATTGGCATTGATTCAGATATTGGCATTGATAATAAAGGCACTTGGAATATTTGGCAGTAAAGCCATGACTCCAATGGACAATATCATTAATTCTCAATGCAAGTGAGAATTACGAAGTAAGACATTCATTCCTAAAAAAAAAAAAAAAAGAGAGAGAGAATTAAGTCATTTGCTAAGTCCACCTGAATCACAGTACAGCATGTTTGCAATACAATTATAACTAAGTACAGGGCAGAGCTGTGTCTGCACATTGCCCTTTGCACAGCTTCAGGAGGGTACTGAATGACCGTTTTATTGGTTATGAATGAAGTTAATGGTTAATAATTAAGCTATTTCCATATTTTTGTCAACGCTCTTATGTTGAGATTAGTGCTGAATAGAGGTTAAACATGGGCACTGAATTTCTTTTCCAACTACAAAATATAAATGGTGATCTAATTTTCACTATCAGTGGCATTCTCATGGTTGACTCCCTCAGATTTGGATTTCTTGATTCAACAACAGGGCCAAAGTCATTTGAAGTAACATCTGAACTAATTAGTGACAAGAGCAATTTTTTTTTTGAATTTTTATTTTGTCAATATACAATGTAGTTGATTATTATGTCCCATCACCGAAACCTCCCTCCCTCCTCCCTCTCCCCCCTCCCACCCAAGCGTGTCCCCTCCATTTGACTCTTCCTTTTGTAGCAAGTGCCATTTTAAAGCTCTGACCTCTTAGTGTTAGGCCGAAGAGGTATAAATAGCATTACACCGATCCTCAAAGAACAGTGGTAATGGTAGCAGTAATTTCACAGAAGATTCGCTTCAATTTTATATATTATCTGCTTCTAACATCCACTTTAAAAATCTAGGCAGTTTTGTCCAAAATGTTGTCTGGCCAACCTTACGAGGCTGTCCAAAGTGGGTTTCAAAGTAATTTCATTGCCTTTTATCTTTCCAAATATTTGTAATTTCTTCCAATCTTTGCTTATTACAGCTGAAGCAAAATACACTAGAACTGTAAAGGAAGGTTCATCAAAATGTCATTAAGGTGTCTACTCTAAGATTGAGCTAAACCAGACATACCAGGGCACAAAAACCAAAGAAAGTCTAAGGAGGATTGCTCACTAACCCGCTCTGTCATGCCCAAGCACCACTCAGACATTTGGTAGTCTGGAAGGAGAAATTCATCTGGCAATTGGATGGATGTCTATATAGGACCCAGAGACCTGATTCCACCATTCAGACCCTGTATTAGCTTACTAGGACTGCTGAAACAAAGCACCACAAGCTGGGTGGCCTGAAGAACAGTAATTTATCGACTCACATTTGTGGAGGTAGGAGTCCAAAATCAAGGTGTCAGTCAGCAGGACTGGTTCCTTCTTTGAGGGAAGGATACATTCCAGACCTCTCTTCTTGGCTTGTAGACAGTTCTCTTTCTTCACGTCATCTTCCTTCTGCAAGTGTGTCTCGGTGTCCAAATTTCCCCTTTTTAAAGGGACATATGGTATATTTGATTGGGGGGCAACCCTACTCCAGTATGATCTCATCTCAACTAATTACATCTGTGATTACCCTATTTCCATGTAAGGACAATCTTTGAAGTACTGGGAGTTAGGATTTCAACATATAAATTGTGAGGGGACACACTTCAACCCACAACAGACCCTAATAGTTTATTTTTAAAAAATCACTTTATTACTAAATCCATGACTTCAAGGCCACATGAATTTTT
>NW_007728128.1:0-8415 GCF_000696425.1 Galeopterus variegatus | reverse complement strand
TTTCAATGCAAATATCCTATACACAAAAACAAAAGGTTTTCTGTTAATTTATCACCTGGCACAAGAATGGATCCCTGTTACCAGAATTAAAGTCTTCTTGGCCTGAACCCCTTAATCTTTGCTTAGCTTCTGAGACTCAGGACTTGCTGGGAAGGAATGTAGAAGTGGTGGGCATATGCTGTAATAGAAGAGAGCTCCAAGCCTTGTGGATGCTGAAAAGCGATTTCAGCATGAAAAACAGAAAGGTTCAAATCACCATAGTTCTCTCTTACTGCAGATGTGAAGCCAGCCCTAGGGGGACTGCAGAGTTTCTAGAATAGGTGGCAAGCATCCTTGAAATGTGCCACCACACAATTTTGGATCACCAGAACCAAAGGTGGCTTTGGAATCATCTAGTCCAGCTTTCTCATAATAAATTTTGTGAAATAGTAGTTTATAGTTGTTGCAGGATAAAAATAATGCTGTGATCAGATAAGTTTGGTGAATGCTGGGTTAAATAAATATAAACAGATTTATTTTCTGGATGACTTTCAGTATTTTAAAACTGCTAATGTGTATTGTGATCTCCAAGACAGTGACATAGTGATTTGAATTTCCTACATTTTTTGACCATATAAGCTTTTGAAATTTCTTGCATTATTTTTAGTGGGCCATTAAGACTTAGGTCTTAATGAATTAGCATTTTGTAGAACCTAGTATAGGAAATACTAATCTTTTCTCATTTCTTCATTTTAATTATGCAGAATTTAGGTCATGAGAAGTAAAGCAGCTCAACAAAGTCCCTAAAGTCTACAATCTGTGGTTTCTTGGCCGGGTGAAGATGCATAGTAGACCTGCAGAACCAGGAGCCAAAGCCAATGTCCTAATCCCAGCTCAGTGACAGTGATATTGTGTCAGTGACAGTGAAAGACACAATTTCATCCTGCCACAGGGTTTCTCAATGTACTTGAGTACTCTTGGAGGTTCCAATTAGATTTAATTTGCCTCTGAGAAGACCTGCTTATCCAGAAGCACTGAAATCAACTGAGCCATCACAGTGTTTTGTTTTTAATTGAAAAATATATGCTCGTCCTGAGACATTCTCTAGCCCTATCGTGCCAAATTTGAGGGTATAAGACAGTCATCTAAATTTTTGTGAAAAATTCAGTTATTTATTCCACAGGTACACCTTCTGCAGATATAGCAGTGAACAAGGCAGAGAAAAGTTTCTGTGCTGGTGAAGTTTCTATTTTACTAAAAAGAAACAGACACAAAATGTCAAAAATAAACAACATCTGACAGTGCTAAATAGTTTGATGAACATAAAACATATTAATGAGATAGAAAATGTTATGGAGAGAAGGGGGATTGCTTTAGCATATGCGGTCAGTGACTTCTGCTCTGTGGAGGTGATAGTTGAACTGAGACCTGAGTAAAAAGGAAACACTTATGAAAAAGTTGGGGAATGAGAGATCCAAGCAGAGGAAGAGCTCCACATGGCCCTCTAGTGGAGACATACTTGGCATGAATCAGAGTCTAAAACATAGACACCCGGGGTAAGTGGAGAGATGAGCATTGAGGTCTGGTTCCTGAGATCTAGCCAAAAGATTTTCATTTAATAGAGATGAATTAGCCTTTTAAACCGAGATTCAGGTTTTTAATTCAGGAGGTCCATGGAAAACACTTAAGGAAATTCTGCACTTATCCTTTGGGCATACACTGGACTCAAAACCAAAATCCAGAAGCATTTCCTTTTTTCTTCTTTTTTTAAATAGAAAAATAATTAATTTTACATATTTTGGGGGTACAGCACTGACTACCATCGCCTGTGTGCAATGTACAATGATCAAATCAATATTATTAGCATATTCATTATTACAAATTGTAATTATTCTTTATGCCCCTTACCCAATCTCTCCCAAACCCTTCTTTCTCCCCTACCCCCCACCTCTAGTAACCACAGAATTGTTCTCTTCTGAAAGTTCAGTGTATTATTGTGGTCTTCTCTTTCTTTCTTTCTCTTTCTTTCTTTCTTTTTTTCTTCCCTCCCTCCATCCCACCCTTTCTTCCTTCCTAGCACCCAATTATGAGTGAGGATATGTGGTGTCTCTCTTTCTGTGTTTGGCTTATTTCACTTAAAATAATTTGCTTGAGGCTCATCCATGTTGCTGCAAATGACAGAATTCCATTCTTTTTTTAATGGCTGAATATTATTCCATTGTGTATGTATACCACAATTTCCTTATCCAGTCATCTGTTGATGGACATTTAGGTTGGTTCCATCTCTTGGATATTGTAAATAGAGCTGTGATGAACATGGGAGTACAGGTATCCCTTCAACATGATGATTTCCATTCCTTTGGGAATATACCCAGCAGTGGGATTGCAGTTTCATATGGTAGTTCTATCCATAGTTATCTGAGAAACCTCTATACTGTTTTCCATAATGGCTGTGCTAATTTACAGTCCCACCAACAGTGTAGAAGATTTCCCCTTTACATCCAATGCCAGCATTTGTTATTATCAGTATTTTTAATAACAGCCAGTCTAACTGGGGTAAGATGATATTTCGATGTGGTTTTGATTTGCATTTCCCTAATGATTAGTGATGTTGAGCATATTTTCATGTACCTCTTGGGCATCTGTATGTCTTCTTTTGAAAAATGTTTATTCAGCAGCTTTGCCCATTTTTAATTGTATTATTATTATTATTATACTATTATTATTATTTTACTGTGAAGTTATTTAAGTTCCTTATATATTCCAGAAATTAATCCCTTGCCAGATGTACAGTTTGCAAACACTTTCTCCCATTCCATATGTTGTCCTTCTGCTCTGTTGATTGTTTCCTTTCCTGTGCAGAAGATTTTTAGTTTGATATAATCCCGTTTGTTTATTTTTTCTTTTGTTGTTTGAGCTTTTGGGGTCTTATTCATAAAGTTTTTGCCTAGTCCTACTTCCTGAAGTGTTTCCCCTACATTTTCTTTTAGTAATTTTATGGTTTTGGGTCTTTAAGTCTCTAATCCAATTTGAGTTGGTTTTGGTATATGGTGAGAGGTACAGGTCTAATTTCATTTTTCTTCTTATGGATGTCCAGTTTTCTCAATAACATTTACAGAAGTGTTTCCTGAGCAGAGTGGAACCAGTACTTTTTCCTTACAACCCATATATCCAGGGAGATTTTGGAACAACTCAACAACTGATTTTGAGAAATTTAAGCAAAGGGTACCCTGAAGTCATGCTATCCACAAGGAACTTACTAGTTACTCCTGGTACTTGCCATTTGACATTTGACTGACTAGAACATGCCATCTGATAATGCATCCTGACATGTCCAAGTAAAAGCAAGTAATGCGTTGCCCTTCAAATATGAAGGTAAAGTAAAAGAAAATTAATTTTTATGAGAAACATGCTAAGGAGTTTATACAACATGGCAAAGAAAAAACAGAAAAAATCGATAACCTGCATTTTTAAATATAATTATTCTGTATTTAGTTTCCCCCCCCATGAGAGAAAAATAATAAGGGTAATATGAAACAAAAATGTTTTTATGAGGAAAATGTAGAACTCTGATAGTCTCTACCATCTTAACTCCATGCATTATCTTTAGATGACTATCTGCATTCTACACATGTGTGCAATGACCAATACCTTTTGTGAGATGGGTGTCAAGCTATGGAGTTGCATCATGTTGCCATGCAACAAAGAAAAATATGTTGACCGTACGGGATTGCAACATGTAGCCATGAATTTGGGTCCTATGTTTTAAAGTAAACTACAATCAAAACTTAACTTCAGAAAGAGAGTCTGATCATGTAAAAGATACTTAAATGTGCTCATGTCAGCACGGCCTTCACTGAAACTCACAGCAACAACAGAGATGAAAACTGGATCAACCTTAACAATACAACAGATAGCATTTGAGTCAGAAATTGCTGCTGGGTTTGTCTGGCTATGACCATCCATCAATTCATTCACTGCTTTTCATTCCTAACTTTCTTATTCTCTAGAATGATCAATAATCCTTCACCTTGTAGAGTTAACTGCCCTTATTCTAAATTTAGTACATCTATGACTTCCTTTGGTTCTTTATCTGTGGGCTCTTTATTTCTATGGACCAAGCATTTAACAATACATGGCTGAATTAAAAAGATAGAGACTAGTGGAGTTCCATATTTTCCTCCTAAAAACATTTTCTTGGTTTTTCATTGGCTTTATTCTTTCTCTCTCAAGGGAAAAAAAATGTGTGTATGGAATAATTAAATGCTACAAATATAAATTTTTGGATTTCTTATTTTTTCTTCATTCTTTCAGATAAAGCTTCTTGGCATGTTTCTCAACAGTATTATCTATTTTCTTTTAAACCTCAGGAACCAGGGTGCCTCTATCTTGGAATTTATATTTATATCAAACCAAAGAATGGCACAAATAAATGGTTAGAATAGAGATAATAGAGACATGAGTTCTATCCATAATTATTTCACCTTATATTCATATGACCATACAGAATGTCATTTAATGCCTTAGAATTTTAATATTCTCATCCACAAATTAAGGATACTAATATCTGTTTTCTGCTTCTCACATGTTTGAATTGCATATGAGAACAGATCTTTTTTTCAAATGTGTTAGGGTATTTCAAAAATCATTAATATGGTACAAAAACGTTAGCTATTAAAATCATTTTACTTGAAGCAAAAAGAAAGCAGCATGGCAGTTGATCTCTATATTATGACATGTACATGTATGACTTGAGTCAGGCAACATTTATTAATCAAAGAGAAAGTGAATGCTTGTAAAACGCTTTTTTAAATTGTAAAGTACTATATAAATATGCATATTACTGTTACAATACGCTTGGTTCCATAATGAATATGAATGGTTATACACTGCAATCTATTATATAGATTTGTTAATTCTCTCTCTCTCTCTCTCTCTCTCTCTCTCTCTCTCTCTCTCTCTCTGTATATATATGTATATATATACGTATATATATGTATATATACGTATATATACATATATAAAAGGACACCCCAAAACAAAGTAAATAGCACTTCAAGCAATAGCCCTCACATAGCAATATTAGAAACAAGGATATATTCAACCAATGTCAGTGAACAGCAGATGTAATGAGATCGCTGCTTTAGTACAATATAGAAATGGTTGGAATTATGTGGTACATCAGTGATACCTGTGAGCAATGAACTCAACTTTCTAGCACTTTGAGCTAAAACACCTTCATATGGAAATGTATTTGCTCAATATTCTTACTAAAGATTTTACCATTTTATATGTTTATTCCTGCTATGAAACCATCCAAATACTATCCACTGAAAGACTACAAGAGGATGATAAAATAAATCAGTTATTCAGACTTGGCTGATAATCTAAGCAGCAAATAGCTACTACAACTTGTTAAGTACAACGCTTAGGTGTTTTATATTTAATCTTCAAACAGCTGTCATGGTGCTACTCTTATTTCCAGATGAGGAAACCCAGAGATGGTTTAAGTTACTGGTAGGACAGTTAGAGATGCAGAGCTGGGCTTCAAACCAAGTTTCATGTGACTCCAATGCCCATAGCCTTACCCTCTAATTTATTCTGAAATATAGTTGCAAGCAGAGATTTGATATAATATAACTTTATTTAATAAAATATTTTATGTAGAATTATATATAATAAAAATAACTGAACTAAAATAATTAGGAAAGTCGGGTCTGGGAAAAATATACAGATCAAATTACAAAGTGTTGATTTCTCAGAAAGAAAAAGAAAAACTCAAACAAATTGATAAGATATAATTGATATATCTCAAAACATAAATTGGCCAATCATAGTATTCAAACTTTGGAGGATCATTCACACTAATTTGAAATAATTCCTACCCCCACCCAAGCAAATTACAACAGAGGTGCCCTTTTATATACATTAAATTAATAAAAATTTTTATACATTATGCTTGCAAAGATGAGTCTGAAAAACAGATATTGTGGCATTATGTAGCCTATTTTTTTGAAAGCATATCAACATTCATGTGAATGTCTTCATCTTTTGATCTAGTAATCTCACTCATAAAAACAATCCAATGAGAAAGAACTATTCCCAAAGATGTTCATTAAACTATTACAATGAGGAAAAAATAGAAATAAACCAAATGTCAAACAAAAGGGAAATGGCTGAATAAATTAAAATGCATCCACCCAGTGGCATTTTGTGCAGTCATTAAAAATGATAAATATAAAGACATATAGCAACATGGAATAATTTTATAATATAATGAAAAGTGATAATATTTTATGTATACCATGATTAAATAATAGAAAATATAAATGAAAGCTGAAAGTAACATAAAAAAAAACTTAGACGAACAACACATATTTTAGGTTAGTGTTACTTTTGTTCAGTGTGTTCCTTTATTACTTTCTGTTACAGAGGTATTATTTTAAACGATGGTTTATATGTTAATGCTATAGAATAATTTTTTAAGATTTATTCTCCAGTGATTTAAATTTGTCCAAGAAGCAGAACTAGCTGGTACAACCCACTGTATTTATATAGAGAATGTTGGTTTGGACAAGAGGCAACATTACAATACTTCTAAATTTTTATATCCTCAAGACAGTATGCTTCAAACCAGAAGATGAGATGCAAGCAAATTAATTCTGTTGCTACTATCTGGGAGCTGAATATCAACCCCAGAGGTACAAATACACTAGCCATTAAAGTGCCAAATGGCAAATCTCATTTCAATCCCTTGAACATATTGAATATTCTTATGTTCAGCACACTTTGGTAGGCTCAAAAAGATGGCAGAAAGGAGTGCTCTAGGGGCTCATGATCTAGACTTCTATGGACAGATACATAAGAAATCACTAAAAGGTGGTGATAGGACTGGAGTAGTCCTCTATACTATAACATACTATAGTTGTATAAGAAGAAAATGTGTCACTCCAGCAACCTTGGGAAAACTTCCACTTCCATGATAATCTTGGAAAATTCTGCATTGTGTACCAGGCTAGCATATGCTATGTTACAATGGAACACTCTTTGGATACTGGTGCTCAGTTATACTCGCCATAGCTGCTCAATGGGGTGTTTACATTGGCAGTTCCTTATACATCTCACTCATGAACCCTATCTTATCCTCACACCTTTTCTATTCAGCCTAGATTCTATCGGCCATTATTTTAATAATTCCCTGGCCTAGTACCTTGTATCCACCTTGTAAAACCTGTGCTCTGAATTTCATCCTTTACTGTTTCTCAGCATCTCTTTTATTTTGTAGATCTTTAATTTCTCCCTCTCTCTTGAATTATTCCCATCTTCATTTAACATGCCCATGTGTCTCTCACCAATTAAAGTCACCTCTTTGTATCCCACCTTCTTTTTTAGCTATTGCTTGATCTCTTTATAATCAGTTCTTCTGGAAGAGTTACTACATTGACAATTTACTCTTCTTGAGTTTCTGTTTCCTCATCTACTCCTTAATTTACTCCAATCTGACTTAATCCTTCCTCCCCACCCCCTTTGCCCCCAGTACATCAGTGAAACAGATTCTGATAAGATCACCAATGTCCTTTGTTGCTAAATAAAATGGATATTTTCAGTTATTTTACTCATTCTCATTTTACTTGATTCTCAGGAATATTTGACAAGGTTGACCCCTTCCTCTTTCTTGGAAGCTCTTTTTCCCTTGGCTTCAATGACATCATATTCTTTTGATTTTCCTTCTTCGTGTCTGCTACTTTTGGCTCTTATTTATTGGCTATTCCCTCTGTACCTAAACCTTAGATGTTGGAATCTCTCAATGTTAGGTGCTATGTCCTCTTCACTTTCTTTGTATGTCTTTGTAGGCAATTCCCTAAATTTTCATGACTTCATTTATCATCTTCATAATTCTAATTGCCTCATCAACATCTACCCATGGATGCCTCACATATCTCTGAAACTCAATATGCTCATAGCTAAACTAAAACTTTCCCTCCTAAACTGCTCTTCTTCTGTATTATTCATCTGAATGAATAATGCTGATGTATAAGCAGTTGCACAAGCTAGATCCTGGGATCCATCTATAATATTTCCTTGGTACTCCTCCCCTCATCCAATAAATCACAGGTGAAGGTAGAGTCAACACCACGGAAGGCAGAGTGGGGAGACACATGGCTCCTAGTGCATTGTTTGATCAAGGCTTGCATGAAGCCAGACTAATGCTGGACATTACAATTATCAGAGTCAATAAATACCATTTATTTGTTACTTGTAAGACAATAGAATTGTGACCTGTTATCCCTTGCTTATTCTCTCATAAACATTGACACTGTTGAAATGTTCTCTTCTACTGTTTTCAAGACAATTTTCTGCTGGTTTTCTTTTCATTTCTTTGCCTTTCCTTCCCACTGTTGGCATATTCATCCTTCTTCAAGCCACAAAATGTTG
>NW_007728127.1:331874-333056 GCF_000696425.1 Galeopterus variegatus | reverse complement strand
TTATTCTCTTCCTGAAATTATCTCAGAAAATCAGAGCTCAGACTATATTCCAGAAGAAATTTAACTAAGAAAAGACACTATGAACTGAATTGTGTTTCTCAAAATTAATATGTTGAAGCCCTAACCCCCAGTGTGATGCAGTTTGAAGATGGGGCCTTTGGGAGGTCATTAGGGTTAGATGAGGTCATGAGGGGGAGGTCCTCATAAAGGGATTAGTGCTCTTAAAGAAGAGGAAGAGATAGAAAAGCTCTCTCCAAGTGCACACCACAAGGAAAGGCCATGCAAGAACAAAGAGAGAAGGTGGCCATCTCCAGGGCGAGAGCCCTCACCAGCCACCACATTAGCCAGCACTTAGATCTTAGACTTCCAGCCTCCAGAACTGTGAGAAATGAGCTTCTGTTGTTTAAGCCCCCTAGTCTGTGGTACTTCGTTATGGCAGCCCAAGCTGACTAATACAGAGGTCAAGANTTGGGGAACAGGTATACCTTCGACTTGATGATTTCCATTCCTTTGGATATATTCCCAGGAGATGAGACAATTTTTTAAATCCCCTCTTTTGCTTCGGGTCAAGATGGTGGAATAGACAGTCCCTAGTGTCACTCTCTCCCAGAAATCAACCGATTTAAACTATAAAAACATAACACCAAGTGCATATGGAATGGGGAGATGTCCAGTGGGGGAGGCAGAAGCTCCACAGAGACCACATGCCCTGCAGGGCCACCATCACGTGATCCAGCAGATAGGCTTCACCACAGGCACCCAGCTCCATTCCCAGCCTGGCCTAGTGCACTCGGAACAGGGAGACATCCGGCAGGGGAGGTGGGAACTCCATGGGGACCACACTGCTGCCGTGCGATCCAGCAGCCCGGCCCAATGCGTAGGGAGCACAGAGATGTCCAGCAAGGGAGATAGATACTCTGTAGAGTCCACACACCCTGTGGGGGGGCCACCGCCGTGCGATCCAGCAGCAGGTAGGCTTCACCGCCGCCACCCGGCTCCATTCCCAGCCCAGCCCAGTGTGCACAGAGTGGTGAGCCGTCTGGCAGGGGAGGCGGAGGCTCTGCAGAAACCACACACCCTGTGGGGCCACCACTGCATGATCCAGCAGGTAGGCTTCACCGCCACCACATGGCTCCATCCCAAGCCTGGCCTAGCGTGTACAGAGCAGGGAGACATCCTGCA
>NW_007728127.1:326030-327125 GCF_000696425.1 Galeopterus variegatus | reverse complement strand
AAAAATCTTTTTTTAAGATATGAAATTGAAATGGTATTGATATTCTGCTCCTTCCAACTTATATTTTTGAGTCACTCTCCTGACCTTGTGTGCTCATATTGAAGTGCAAAAATTATTTCTGAAAATTGCTTCTAAATACAAGCAATGAAGAGGTAACCAACCATGAAAACAATTAATTAAAAGAGCTCCCACTTAGCTCCATGTTTTCTCCAGTAAAACACTTTTAGAAAATCACTCACATTATAGACTCAGCTGCACTATTAGTTAAATTTTTTAAGATTACAACCACATACAATTACCCTAAGAAGCTGGCATTAATGTAGTGCCCCATCCCAAGCCGTGAGAACTAGTTTTCTAAGAGCCCCAGGGCACGGTTTAATTTTNAGCCCCCTAGTCTGTGGTACTTCGTTATGGCAGCCCAAGCTGACTAATACAGAGGTCAAGACAACAGTTGCTACAACAAAGTGCCCCAGGTTTTCTGGTTTCCAATCTGGATTTCCAGGATTCTGTCACATCATCCCTTAAGGCCCCAGAATACATGCCCCTCTTCTTTGTTTGAAAAGAGAAAGGAGATAGGAATGGATCGTCCCTGACGGGCTGGATGTGGTTACCTGTGAAGATCTTTATAGAACACTGAGACTCAGTCTAGCCACCTCAGTGGCTTCTTATTAATCATTCTTGACCTAGAGAATAATTTGAACAATTAGATACTTTTTTAAAGTATAATGCTCCATTATAGATGATAAGATCCATTTTCAAAGGAAGGGAAAACCTACAAGATTGGAGCCACACCTCCTAGTTCAGAAAGTTCCTGGTCACACTGCCTATTAGAAACTGTCAAAAGGCTTCCTTATGTTCTGAAAGTACAAGGATACTTCAAAAAGTTTGTGGAAAGATTCGTATTATCTTTTAATTCTATTTTTTCACAAAGTTTTTGAAGTACTCTTGTATGTGTTTTATTTATTGTGGAGAAGTGAAAGGCAGAGTTTTTAAAAAAGCATTAAGAACTAAAAAATGAATAAATCACTTTAGCCAAAAATCTTTTTTTAAGATATGAAATTGAAATGGTATTGATATTCTGCTCCTTCCAACTTA
>NW_007728127.1:321509-324728 GCF_000696425.1 Galeopterus variegatus | reverse complement strand
CTAAATACAAGCAATGAAGAGGTAACCAACCATGAAAACAATTAATTAAAAGAGCTCCCACTTAGCTCCATGTTTTCTCCAGTAAAACACTTTTAGAAAATCACTCACATTATAGACTCAGCTGCACTATTAGTTAAAATTTTTAAGATTACAACCACATACAATTACCCTAAGAAGCTGGCATTAATGTAGTGCCCCATCCCAAGCCGTGAGAACTAGTTTTCTAAGAGCCCCAGGGCACGGTTTAATTTTGAGAAATACTAAATCAAAAATAAGGTGGGAAGGGAGACATTACAAGTAAACATACAAATGTCATCATAACATTTTATATTCACAAAAATTAAGCATAAAGACAACATATAGAATAAATTACCAATTTTTTTTATTGTGACAAAAAACACATAACATGAAATCTAGTCTCTTAAATTTTTATATGCACAGTATTGTTAACTATAGGTACAATGTTCTACAGCAGATATCTAGAACTTTCTCATCTTGCATGACTGAATCTCTAAACCCATTGAATAGCAACTCTCCATTCCCCCTCCTCCCAGCCCCTGGCAACCACCGTTCTACTTTTTTGTTTCTATGAGTTTGATTACCGTAGGTACCTTAAATAAGTGGAATCATACAGTATTTATCCCTCAGTGACTGGGTTATTTCATTTTGCATAATGTCCTCCAGGTTCATATATGTTGTTGTACATGACAGGACTACCTCCTTTTTTATGGTTGAATAATATTCCATTGTATGTATATTCATTTTCTTTATCCACTCATCTGTTGATGGCCACTTAGGTTGTTTCTGCCTCTTGGCTATTGTGAATTATGCGGAAATGAACATGAGAGTGTAGATATCTCTTCAATTCTTCTGGATTAATACCCAGAAGTGGGATTAACTGGATCATATGGCAGTTCTGCTTTTAATTTACCAATGATATTTTATGCATATTATATCTACAGTAACATTTTTTTACTATTAAGTTCTATTTACCATCCTCTAATAACTAGAAAACTTTTACAATCTCCTTTCTTCTGGTTTTAGTGAAAGGCTTCTTGTTTTCCTTTATTACAGATAATAAGCATGTGAACATATTTTCATTCTTTTTATGACACAGAATTTTTCTAAATGCTTGCTGCGATGGTACAGGCACACAGCAACTTGGATGTCCGAGATGCTTAGTGTAGCCCTCATTCTTCCGCCGTTTGGATGAGTAGGTATTTCATAATGCCCTTTCCCAATACCCAGAGTTATACAGCTTTGACTTGCCCAGTGTCACTTCAAGGCAAATCAGGAGCTGTCACCTCCTCTGATTGACATCTCAACTCCCCTCCTCCCATAGACAGAAGAGGATGTTTTAAGTCCCATATTAAATTTTCCTCGTTTACCTTTCTTTTTCCCAAGTTTTAGTGGAAGAAGCTCTCTTCCTGGTCTGCCCTTCACTTTCTCATCCTGTTCTATTCCCAACCTCCCATTGCTATCCCTTCCTAATTCACGAACATGAGAGACAAAATTTCTGCAGCTGAAAAAGTGGTATGTAGAAGTACAGTTTGCATAACACAACTATGGTGGGGAAGGGATTACTACTCACCTCTGAAACCATGTTTTAAAGAGGTCATCTGAAAACCGAAAGCAAGCAATATCTATGGGTGTCCCTATGCAACTGCAAAGGCTACTCATTAGGTGTTAATTCTGCTTTAATGATCTTAAGAACCCATCAATAACAGAAGTACAGAAATTGTGGCAGATTGTGTTTTCCAAACATGGCCATGATATCCCACATCCCACATGCTCTTTTTGCAATGTGACTTTGACAACCCTCCCACAGGCCGGTGGGATCTACGTTTCCAATCCTGAAATTTGGGTAGACTTGTAACTCTGATGAAAAGGACACTGTATGACTTAGAAGACTAGGTCATAAAAGGTGACATGGCTTCTCCCCAGTTCTCTTGGGACACCTGAGTTTGGAGGTCTGAGTGACCATGTCAACTATCTATCTGCTCTGAGACCACTATGCTAAGAGAAAGTCCAAACTATCCCATGCAGACAGACTGTATGGGACAGACTGTATGTAGAGACCTTGGGACTACATGAAAAACAGTGATGTCTGGCCAGCCCCAGCTGACCCAGCTCCAGCCACTATCTGACCATGACCACATGAGAGATGACATCCCGAATCACCCAGCCAAGCCCTTTCTGAATTCCTGACCCACAGAAACCATGAAAGATAAGCCACTAAATTTTGGGTTGATTTGTCACACAATAATAGATAACTGATACAGAATTACACATCTTTTTCTTCTTTTAGAATACCATTCTCTCCCCCAGTCTTTCTTAAAATTGAGTATTAAATGAATTTGATGTTCACTCAAATAATTTTTAATATAAATTTACTTAGATCTGTGTTAGAGTGGCTAAGGGAGCTGACTCTGGAGTCACTCTGCTGGATTAGGATCCTAGCTACCACTTTGTAAAGTTAGGGCTAGGGCTTATAGACCCCTCAAGTCTGTTGCACAGACTGGGTCACAAACTCTCCACATGCAGGTCTATGAACTAGGTAATAGGAAAAAGGTCTTGGGAGCCGTGGGTAAAAAATTAATAGGCTTTATTCAGAGCTAGGAGCAGCCGTCCTAGAGGCTTCTCTGAGAGTCCTGAGAAGCACCACGGATCAGAGCTGTTAGTCTTTTCTACTCAAGTCCATAACCCAGGACACCTGGGTGCCCATACGTAATTACATTAAGTAGTAACAAGGAACACCTGAGGATATTTGCAGCAAATGCTTGGCAAGATTCTGAACATCTGAGGGGCCCTGACCATTTTCCTATATTTTCCCAACACACTTCTTAACCACATGACCTTGGGCAACTTACTAAATAGGTTGAAAATTGTGATTACTTTCACCCCCAACTCCATTTCAGCTGATGTCCATTGCACAGCAGCCAGGTAGTTTGTGTGGGAGTAAATTTCCCTCCACTCCATGAGTAGACTTTGGTGGGTCTACAAAGCCAATCATGATAATCCCATCCCCACTGGCACAGTGATGATGTCAAGCCTAAACTCATCTGTGCAGGGCATTCTCCCGGCCAGTGTGACTGGATTGCCTTGAGGCAACCCAATCACAGCAAAGCCAGTAGCTGTCGTGGAGTGACTCTTTCTCCCTAGACGTAGAGTAGGAAACACACGGTCTGCCCGATAAATGCAGCGGTCTTGTGATCCTGA
>NW_007728127.1:310273-320923 GCF_000696425.1 Galeopterus variegatus | reverse complement strand
AAAATGTAGTCATTCAGACAAAAAAAAATACACTAATATCAATTTTCTTATAATGACATAAAAATTAAAATAGAGCTATACCAGCCAGCCACAAAAACAAAACAAAACAAATAAACAAAATAGAAATTAAAACAGAAAATATAAAATTGTCATAGAGAAGTCATGGGTCTTCTAGAATATATACACTACCATAACAGAAACCAAAAGTGCAATTCAATACACACAACATTCCTACTTAACAGAGGAACATAACAAATGTGATTTGAGATCATTTATGGGGAAATTAAACTAGTTGAATTTTTTGCTTTCTGTCCAGAAATCCTTCACATCAAAATGTTACATTTAGTACAGAAAAATTCACAAAAAATAAACTTAAAAAAATTGAGAGAAAATTCAGTTTCACACTAGATTTCCTAACAATGGAAAAGAAGTTGATAAAATCCTTAAACAGGGTTTATTATAATAATCAATATAACACCATTTTCTTTAGTGAAGGTTATTGCCTCAAAAATAAGGCCTTAGGATTTTTTCATGCAGTTTCATAAGCCAATACCTCCAGAGGACAACCTGACAAACACAATACAACTAAAAGCAGCTTAAACTCAACTACGTGTCATGGTTCTAGAGCCAGGAGTCATTCATGCTGAGTGAACAATGCTGATTATGTTTATTTTATTGTCTGTGTGATAATATGTCTGTGTGATATATACTGAGGCTTGAGCAGCTCGTAAATTTCTACAACTTGTTAAAATATTTTGTATTCTTATCTGCAAAGCTGCATTCCACTGTGTTCTTTTCTTTCCCCCAAACTATAGCCATGCTTGTTATGAGGATTCTCATGGTGAATATTTCAGCCAAGGACCATTGTAGTATAGATTAGATTTACATTTGATGGGAGACCAATGTCACATGGTAATGGAGGAGTCATTTGATTCGCAGTAATGGAGAAGGAGCATTTGACAGATCTGAGATGCTGACAGTGGGTACAAGTGAGATAGTATTTGACAGCAGGTCCTGGCTTGAGGCCATGCTGTGTGCACCAGTGAGATTCAGACCTGCACAGACGGGCTGCTAGAGCCTATCCATTTGAAGACGATTTGCAGGGGTCTGAGACTTAGCAAAAACCACAGAGACTTAGGCATACATAGCAACCTGGGCACCAGTCTCTGCGAATCTGGGTATCTGTGACTGTCCTCTGGAGAGAGAGGAAATGTTTAGAGGAATCCCTCTTTCTGGGTTTATTTTTTTACAGTGCAATTCCCACAAATGGATTCCCTCAATGTTCATCATGAAGATGTCTCAATTCTCTGTGTACTTCCTAGGTGACATCCATGCCTCTTCCAGTTATTTGTTGCTGCCCAAATTATCCAAAATGCAATGGCTTGAAACAATAATTATTGCTCACAATTTTGTGGGTCAGGAACTTGGGCAGGACTCAGTTGGGCAGTTCTTTGCTCTTCATGCTGTTGACTGGCGTCACTAGATGGTGTTCAGCTGGAGACTGGTCTGAGTCTGGAGTGTCTAAAAAGGCTCCTCTCACAGGCCCATCCCTCGAAGGAAATGTCAGGAAGACTGGGCTTAGCCAGATCCCTCTCCCTCTCATGCAGTCTCAGGGTCTTTCCATGTGGTCTCTCCAAAAGAGTAGGTGGGCTTCTTCTCCTGGCAGCTCAAAACTCCAAGAAACCAAGGTGGAAGCTGCAATCCTCTCAGAGCTTAGCATCACTTCTACCATACTCTGTTGTTGGAGCCATCTTCGGCCAGCCCAGATTCAAGGAATCTTGAATACCTCATGAAGGGAGAAGTGCCAGAGAAATGCCAGCCATTACAATGCCCTCCTTCTGCAGAAAAGCACAGACCTGGAGCCCAGACAAAGAAGTAATCCTCACCCAAGGTTCTCATGAGTGGATGGCAAATTGGACTGAGATCATGTTCCTGAGAAGCTTTGGGTGGTTGGCCTCAACCTAGAAAGGATTTTCTACCAAAGAGCTGAAGCGAAGGCCACATTTAGAAGTCATGTTCCCCTTCTGTGTACCTCAGTGGGACACCTTTAATCATCAGCCAGGTTCTTATCCTTGCCCTGTTTCTGCCATTCTCCACTGGTCATCCCAATTTTCTCTAAGTTAAGCAGCTCAAGAATCGCTCTGAGGATTTTTCACTCCCTTAGAGGCTTAACCAGTCGAACAGTTCTCTACTCTCTTCTAAAGAGCTTCACAACTATTCAAATAAGATGTAATGAGGTCTCATCAGAAAGGCAGATTTTTTGACCACAAGAAAAAAAAAGTGGGGGAGAGAAACTTTATGTTTTAAAAAGCATAAATACTTGGTCAGCTTCTGCAGAGAGCTTCAAAGAAAGAATGTTCTGTCTGAACCAGAATGTGAACATAAAAGTTGAAAAGATAACATGATAATGCCTGCTTGGCAGTCCTGTCTTCCTGATGGAAATGCAAAAGGCAAAGGATTGTAAACACTAGGCCCTACCGACATGCTAATTTAAAGATTATTTTATTACTGTGTACTTTTCAAGGCTAAATTGGAAACATCTGTCTTCCTTAGAATTAACTGGAAAAAGATTACAACTGAGGATATGATGGCCACGGCCATTTCAGTTGCCTCCTGCTAGAGGTGGGCTCATGTTCCTGTGTATAGGAAGCAGTTTCTTCTGTGTACCCCATTACTTAATTAAGATCATGTTATGAATATATGATGCACCCAGACTCCTTTTTGTAAAACACGTGTTAATCCTTTAGATTGCCTTTTTCCCCCTCAAAGAAAGCATATGTAACCAGTAAACCTCAGGCCTCGCTGGCCTATGTGTATTCTGAGTGTCCTTCAAAAAGTTTATAGAAAGATTTGTATTATCTTTTAATTCTACTTTTCCATGAACTCTTTGAAGTGACCTTGTATTAACTCCATATCTAGGACCTCCAAGACTGCACGTGAATCACTGCCTGGGTCACAGGAAGGCCTGTCTTTTCCCAGGATCCCCTTCTCTGCTTGTCCCCAAAACCCCCAAAGAGAGTCCCAAAAGGGATTATACATATAACTGGGTTGTTCCTTAGGCTTTCTCTCCAGCAGTTCCAGGAGGGTTTGCCTACAGTCCGGGCTGCTGCCTACATCTCTCTAGCCCCTCTGTCCAGGGTCCACTGCCCCCTCCATCCCTCTGCCTCCCGCCTGTGGCTGCCCTCACCTGGCTGCCACCTCTCTCCTCCTCATGCCCACAAGCCTTCCATACTGGATTATACATATAACTGGGTTGTTCCTTAGGCTTTCTCTCCAGCAGTTCCAGGAGGGTTTGACTACAGTCCGGGCTGCTGCCTACATCTCTCTAGCCCCTCTGTCCAGGGTCCACTGCCCCCTCCATCCCTCTGCCTCCCGCCTGTGGCGGCCCTCACCTGGCTGCCACCTCTCTCCTCCTCATACCCACAAGCCTTCCATACCTCCAACCTCTGAGGCTCTCCTCCTCAGACCTGTGGGAAGTGCTTCCTGGTCCTCATGACCACAGAGGTTCCCCCCACCAGAGGTGTCAAGCTCTTAAATTGGACATTGTTGTTTTCTTTCTAAAAAAAACCCTCTCCTTCCCTGCATTGCACAGGCACAGGGGGTTGCTGGAGGTGAGGGCTGCTGGAGGGGGAGTCACTAAGCTGAGGACTGGTCTTACCCCACATCTGGAACAATTGCATGTTGGTCATCTCAGGTGTGCTGTTCAGCTTGCCAACTCTCCCAGGCTTCTTCCTTGTCCATCATTGTTTCCTCAGCAGCCAAGATGTCCTTTCTTGAAATATAACTTCCCTTGGGGAACCCCCCAGTCAAGAATGGCCGTTAGACTTGGATAAAAAGTCACCGTGCCCTGAGCCCCGTGTTTTTGAGGGCACTTCTGTGGATTTCGGGATGTGCTCCATCTCAAAGAGTGAGGGGTCCGTAAGACCAGGGGGACGTGCTCACTCAGAGACCACGGCCTTCCATACTCCAGGATCCTGGAATCCCTGCCCAAATGGCCCCAAGCCCACTTCTGGAGTCTGCGCACCCTCTTATCTGGGGTTAGGCCTCTAAGAGGCAAGCCACGCCACATTTGTAGTCCATGCAGCCTAGACCTGGGAGGAGACTACGGGACAACTGTTTGGGGGATGCTGTGGACTGAGCTTGGAAGTGGGGTCTAGGACATCCACATCTGTGCATTACAGATGGAGCTAGCTGTGCAAACAGAAGTCAGGCAGAACATAGGCCAGGGACTGGCTGTCCCCATGCCGTGATGTTCAGGGATGGAAGTCCAAGAATACTAAGAATATTGAATTTGAATTTGGCCTTCCAGGTCATTATGAAAGTACATTTGTCAAGGTTGAAGGATAGAACATAGTGCATATAATTGTTTGTTAGGTTGGTTTATAACTTTTAAATGTGTAGACATATGATTATGGGACTCCATTTACTCTCCTGCCCTGGTCCCAGCAACTGTCCCTCGGACAAGTCAGTGTGGGCCTTTACCATATCTGAGGATGAGGCTCAATTTACTTCCCTTGAAGTCTTGAATGACCGCCAATCAAGGAATGTAGTTGAGTATCTGTTATAAGTAGAATAGAGTATGTTGTGACACCTGAGATGATACCCCCAAATTCTGTAGCTGTGGGAGTATCACTTAAGAGCTGGAGGACCTCTAGGGAGCAGTGTCACCACACCCTGCCTGCCAGTCCAGCCATCCTAGCTCTCAGCTCTGGCCCAGTCAGGGGACCCTGGTATACTTAGAAAGCTGAAAAATGAAAATGCAATTCTCTGTCTCCTACACAACTTTTCTTCCCTCAGCTGGGTGACATTTTGGTCTATTTCTGAGATTCAGTTTGACAAAATGAAGTTCAGTGGAGGAGGTAGCCCTTCTCTGAAGCCAGACCATCCTAGCTCAGGTGAGCCAGCTTCTTGGCCTTACTGAGGGTGGATCTGAGCATCAGAGCCCCTCCTGGTCAAGAAACAATCACCTTCTCTTCCCTCCTATCCACCAGGGTACGGACCACACTGCGTGGGGACATGGAAGGGTGTCAGAAGAGAGTGATCTGTTGAGCAATGACTCTTATTCACTCTAAGGACAGACAAATGCTGTGGTCTTGGGACTTTGGGTTCCCAGGCATATGCCCTAGGTACCCTTAACTCTAATTCATCTGGGGTCCCACGTTTAGAGACATTGTCCTTCACCTCAGTGTGTGGACTGAGCTACAGGACTGACCCAAGTGCCAGCACAAGGGATGGAGCAGAGAACTTGACCCCAGGGAAAATGCCAGGGCTTTGTAATTGCAGGAACCTGTTGTTCCTCCGCAAGTTGACAGAGAAGTAACTTTGCCAGGAAAGTTGAGACCACCAGTCTCAGTGAACACTTTTGAGAGTCAAGTGGGAGGGAAGAACCATTGGGTAAGTGTCCACTCCATGCCAGGTATAGTTAGGTTTTTATTTTAGATATCTCATTTAGTGCTCACAGCAGCCATATGGCTGACATATAAGTCAGGGTTCCCCAGAGAAACAGAGCCAATAGGAGACATATAGATATAGATATATATGTATCTATCTATGTAATGGTCACTCAGGTGTGGCCGCAAGAGGAGACAGAGGAGAGCTCAGGGAAAAACAAAGTTGATTATGCTCACAGGTCCTGGAGCAGTTTAAGATTGGCAGTTTGAATAATTTTAGTGGGCTTTGGGCTGTACAGGTGGTTCCTAGTTGCCTGGCAACTGGCCCTGGGATGATTAAGGGGAAGAATATCACCTCCTGGGGTGTAGAGGCCACAAAGAGGAGGTGTGGCTCTGTATGGGTTAGTCTACATATCAAAGGCATGCCCCTGGCTAAGTCCTTGCAATCTGTATTTCGTGGCTATTCCCATGAGGGGCAGTCTCTCCCCAGCCACAAAGGGTTTTTTAAAGATGTTAAAACATTATATTATACAGAAAGTTTTAAAAATACGTACAACAGAGAGAGAGAGATTTAGAATAAGGAAAATTGGCTTAGAGGATTATGGAGGCTGAGAAGTCCTACCATCTGCTGTCTGCAAACTGGAGGCCCCAGGAATCTAGATTCCAGTTCCAGCGCAAAGGCCTGAGATTAGGAGCACTGATGGTAAGTCTCAGTCCAAGGACAGAAGACTGATGTTCCAGCTCAAGCATTCAGGCAGAGAGAATGAATTCTCCCTTTCTCCACCTTTGTGTTTTACTCAGGTCTACAACAGATTGGGTGATGCACACACATTGGGGAGAGGCATCCGCTTTACTCTGTCTACCAATTCAAATGCTAATCTCTTCCAAAAACACCGGCATAGACACACCCAGAATTAATGTTTAACCAGATATCTGGAGACCCCGTGACCCAGTCAATTTGACAAATAAAATTAATCATACAGCCGATATCTGTATATTTATATCAATTTACAGATGAGGGACCAAGTTCAGAGAAATTGTAACAGGATGTTAAAATACAAGTTTTACCTAAAGCAGGGAGACAATAAATACCCTATTCCAGGAAAAGTGAGACCGCATGTCTTAGATCAGGCTGCCATGACAAAGCACCATAGACTGGGTGTCTTTAACAACAGGAATTTATATCTCACAGTTCTGAAAGCTGGAAGTCCAAGATCAAGGTGCCAACGTTGTCAAATTCTGGTAAGGGTCATTTTCTGGGTTGCAGACAGCCATCTTCTTTTGTCCTCACACAGCAGAAAGAGGGCAAGAGAGCTCTCTGGGGCCTCTTTTATAAGGGCTTTACTCTCATGACCTAATCACCTCCCAAAAGTCCCACCTCCTAATACCATCACCTTGGGGGTTAGAATTTCAACATATGAATTTGTGGAGGGCACAACATTCAGTTCATAACACTGCAATACAAATTTTTCAAAATTGGATTATGACTCTTGGGTCCCTCAACTGCATGGAGAGCAGAAGGGCAGGAGGCTTTGACAAAGAGGAATGTATAGACAGATTTCTCGGTGTGCTGTCTACCCTTTCCTCACTGGGGCGAGATGGGGGTACTTTCCTCACCTCAAGCCTCAGGAAAAGGGCTTTAGTGGAACCACTTAGAAAACATAAAGTGTGTCCCCCATAGTTTAGGAGACTCAGAGGGCTGGCATCCGACTCATGCTCTCTAAAGGGAGCAGGATTGGTAGGTTCCTGTGGCAGGAGAAAGAGAGGTTGCTGCTGAACTGGGTTGGCCTGAGCAACCTGAATTTGTCATGGTGAAGGACGTGTGACAGACAAAGGATGGGCCAGAAGAGAGATAAAACTGGAGAGGAGTTGTCTCAGATCCTGCCCTAAAAACTCCCCCAGATGGGCAAAGGGAGCCCTACTAAAAAGAGTCCAGAGGGGTGCAGCTAGATGCCCAGGGGCTGTGAATGGGTTCCAAAGGACCAGCTATTAGAGAGATGTGGTCACCTCTGCCAAGAGAATGAAGGTGAGAGATCCAAGTTGGTGAGGGATCTCCCAAGAACCCACAAGGCTCCTCGAGAAAAATACTCAGCTCTAAACATCTGCTGAATCTAGAACACAGCAATGCTAGAGCCCTGAGTCCAGATGACCAGAAAAGCCATGATTCTGCCTGAGTATTCATCCAGGAATGGGTCAAGAACCAACTCATCTCTAGGAGCCATGGGGCACCAAAATCAACCTGTTGTCTGGTTACCCCTCTAAATGATAATGGTGATTTTCCAAAAATAGGGGATAATAGGTGATTTTAATTTTAATTTACATACATTCATTCAATCTGTTTTTTAGTGCTTACTATGTGCAAGGCACCAGTTATTTTATTTTATTTTATTTCTTTTTTTTCTCAAATGTTTAGGGTAATTTTATACATGCAGGAAAAGAAGCCCATGGAAGTGAAAGCTGTCTATGCCTGGTCCCTTGGCAAGCAAGACGAAAGGCGAGATCGGAGTATTAGAAGTGAGCATTTGGCATAAACCGGCTCTCCATGGGCCTCATCCAGAAAGCACAGCTGCATAAGGATGAAGTGTGAAAGCAAGACCTAGTGGACACATCCCTTAAGTTTTAACACGTGCTACATAAAATACAAAACGAGCTTTGCAGACTCTACTGCCCCCAAGCATCATGCATTTACCAGAGCAGTATCTAACAATACAAGAATGACATTTGATGTTATGGTCCTTTTCCCTCTGCTATGCATTGTACATATTGCCATCTCAGCCAGATAATTTAAAAATTAACACATTCCACCAACAGACACCCCGCCCCCAAAATGCGAAAGTGTATGCCGTAGTCCTTCTGCTTTCAACATTTTAGCCTCCAAGGGTTCAAATATTACAGTGACCCCACGTGGTTATGCTTATGTCTGTAGCCTCATCTCTTCACACACACACACACACACACACACACACACACGAAATCTCTCTCTCTCCCTCTCCCTCTCCTCATTCCCACTCCTCCCTTTTCCAACGTCCATGGGTCAATCACAGTAAGTTTTTCTATTTCTCAGTCTCTCTTTGGCTTCTGCACATTCTCACACCACCCTTCTTAGTCATCAGGAAATCTCCCTTAAACCCCAAGTCAGAGTAGGTACAAGCCCCATCACACATTTTGGTTGTCTGCTTTTTGTGTACACTCTGAACTGTCAGTTCTGTGAAAAGAAATTGTGTTCCATTCATGCACTTAACTAGTAAATACCGAGTTCATTCTCTGTGCCAGCCTCATCTCTGAATGAGACATCCCTAGCTCCCTGTCTAGAACACTATAGGCACCTTCTAAAAAGTTGGTGGACTGGATGGATGAATGGATGGATGGATGAACAAGTATAGCAGTTAGAAATGTGTTCAGCTGCAAGCAAAGGAAAGCCTAAACTGTGGCTTAAATAAATGAGGAATTTATTTGACTCACACGATAAGTCATAAGTAGGCTGTCCAAGGTTCGTAATGGCTCCACAAGGCTGTCAGGGGCTTTATCATCCTGTTCTCCATCATAGTTTGTGTTTTGTGAGTTGAATTGTGTTCCCCAAAAAGATATGTTCAAGTCCTAACCCCTGGTACCTATTAATGTGACTTTATTTGGAAATAGGGTCTTTGCAGACATAATCAAGTTAAGCTGAGATCATACTGGAGTAGAGTAGATCCTGAATCCAATATGACTGGTGCCTTATAAGAAGAGGAGAGACATCAACACAGGAAGAATGCCATGAGATGATGGAGACAGAGAAGGAGTGATGTGTCTACAAGCCAAGAGATGCCAAGGATTGCTAGTAACACCAGAAGTAGGAAGATGCCAGGAAAGATTCTCTCCTAGAAGCTTCAGGGAGAGCATGGCCCTGCAGATGGCTTGATTACAGACATCCAGCCTCCACAACTGTGAGGGAATAAGTTTCTGTTGTTTTAGGCCACCCAGTCTGTGGTCATTTGTCCCAGCAGCCCCAGAACACTACCACAGTGTGCAGCTTTCATCCTCATAGCTACAGGACAGCAGCTACATTTCTAGGCCTCACATCTGTAGTCTGGTCAGGAAGAAGGGGGATGGAGCAAGATTCTAGTCTAGTCCTGCCCTATTAGAAGCTTTCTTGGAAGTCCAAGCAGTGATATCAAGGTACATCTCAGGGACCAGAACTGGGGCATACAGTCACCCTTTAGCTGCAAGGGAGTCTGGGAAAGTGAATCTTTTAGTTTTCAAATCTCTATAGTTGAGGAAGGCAGGGGGGGTGTAAATGACCATAGTTTGCCAGTCCACAATGACTTGGGGGTTGCAGGCACTTCTGATTGGGTCTATGAATATTTTAACAGAGGCTCAGTGCAGGAGATATCCCTACTTTCTCTCTCCTCCCCATGACCATGTCCTCATTTATTTAAGCCACAGTTTAGGCTTTCCTTTGCTTGCAGCTGAATACATTCGTAACTTCTACACTTGCTCATCCATCCATCCATTCATCCATCCAGTCCACCAACTTTTAGAAGGTGCCTACAGTGTTCCAGACAGGAAGCTAGGGATGTCTCATTCAGAGATGAGGCTGGCACAGAGAATGAACTTGGTATTTATTAGTTATGGCTATGTTAAGCATGTGACTGCCTGTTTGGGCTCTAGTGTTAATGCACCTCGTGTGTTTCTGCTCACTCTCCCCAGCATATCTTTCCTGAAACAAATAACCATTGCATTCATGAGAACAAACGTGGTATGGCTGACTGGTTAGGATATTACTATTAGAAACAGGTCTTTTATAAATGGTGGGTGTAGATGTGACAGATAAGCAATATCCCTTCTTTCTCTCTCCTTCCCATGACCAAGGCTGAGTCCAGTCAGGAAGCACTGCTGGAAGGACAGAGGGGCCAGCCCACCACTGATGTGCCTGGCGGCGCGCTGAGTCCAGTCAGGAAGCACTGCTGGAAGGACAGAGGGGCCAGCCCACCACTGATGTGCCACTGATGTGTCCTTCCCTGGTCACTGACCTTTCTCTACCTGCCTGCTGCTGTCCATCCCCTAGCACAGCTTGTAACCAATCACTGAGCCTCAGTGAAAGTATTCATAGACCCAGTCAGAAGTGCCTGCAACCCCCAAGTGTTTCCTTTGTGCATTTAAAAAATTACACAAGCAATACATATTCTCCTAAAAGTTCAACAATTCAAAGATTTATACAGTAGAAATGAGGTCTCCCTAAACCAGCACCCTTGATCCTCTGCCACCCATCACATGCCCT
>NW_007728127.1:308537-309592 GCF_000696425.1 Galeopterus variegatus | reverse complement strand
AGTAGAAATGAGGTCTCCCTAAACCAGCACCCTTGATCCTCTGCCACCCATCACATGCCCTTTAGCAGAGGCACTATTAACAGTTTGTGTGTTTCTTCCAGTTGTCATCATCTATGCAGTTACTTACACACACACACACACACATACACAAACCATCTACCACACATACATAGTTTGCATATTTCGAAAATAGGATTACACTGCCACCCATCTGTTTCATTTCACAATATGTCCTGGTGTTCCTTGTAAAGATTTTCTATGTCGTATTGAACCAATCTTATATGGATGCAGGTTGTACAGTAAGTGGAATAGACTCAGGCCAGACTGCCTGGAGCCACAGCACAAATCTGGCTCCTGCTGGCACAGTGACCTTGAACAAACTGCTCCATTCTCTGCCACAGGGCCTTCGTCTGTGTACTAGGGATCATAAAAGTACTTACTTATAGGGATGTACGTACTTGCAGGTTGTGGAGGATTAAGTGAGTTCCTTTATGTAAAATGCTTAGGAAAGTGCTGGCTCAGAGAATGCCTTATATAAGTATCAGCTATTATCACTAATAATAGCAATATTTCTAATTTTTCCTATTATAATATTTTAACAAACAGCTTTAGGTAGCTCTGTGCAAGCATGTGTGAGCACTGCTAAGGGATAGATACCTAGTCCTAGAAGTGGACTTACTATAGCCAAGGACACACACATTTTAATTTTGCTAGACACTACTAAATTATGTCTCAAAAAGAGTAAAAATGGGTATGAAAGTGCGTATTTATTTGCACCGGCACCAATACTGGATATTATCTCCAGCCTTTGCCAGTCTGTGGGTTGCAATGGTGTTTTGATGCTCCATTTTGCGTTTCCCTGATTCCCATTAAGGGTGGTGTCTTTCACATGTCTGCTAGCCACATTACACTCTGTCCCCTTTTTCTTCTTCTGTGAATCCACCAACCATGGTTTTTGCCCATTTTGCCTCTGGGTTACTTTTCTTTTTCTTACTGATTCGTATTTGTTTTCTCTACGTCATGGCTATTAACCTTCTGTGATTATATATATTGCA
>NW_007728127.1:307415-308114 GCF_000696425.1 Galeopterus variegatus | reverse complement strand
AACTTTGGCCATAATTTCAACCATAAATTAATTTTCAAAATAAACAACAAATAAATCGGGCTTTTACAGAGAAGGATAACATTTTTTATAGAATTCTAGGACTGTGTAAGATTGCTTCCTTCATTTTTTACAGCACAGTCATTTCTACCTAAAATACTTGCTTCATCAATTCTCCCAAGGGTCTCTCTCAATCCTTTGATATTTAAATCATCTTCTATTGAAAAAATCTGTCCTGATTTGCTGCCAAGTCTCTCGTCCTCATTGCTTCGGTGGCATCGCACTTGCAGACTGTCGTCTGCTAACAGCCTCACATGAGGACTGAGCAGTGATCCACCATCACCTTCATCAACTTTATAAAAGATCCTACCTCTCTTGCCAGGTTTCCATTGTCACTGTGCAGTCTGCTTGTTTGGGCATGGCATCATCGAGTGTTTCCAGAACTAGACTGCGATCAGAGATATTTGGGACCTCGGACAGATGTTTGAGGAAGATTTTATATGTGGCCAGTCCATTATTTAATGTTTTCATGATGTGTATATTTTTGCTTTTTAGTACAACTAAAAAGTTGGTCAGGGCACAAGTTCAGAAGTGAATGACACCATGAATCAGTGGCCACATTCTCTCTCCTGACACCTGGCGGATGCGGTCAGGTTGGGAAGGACATAAACCCTGCTCTCTTCCAGCTCTAGTAGCTGTACA
>NW_007728127.1:305677-306553 GCF_000696425.1 Galeopterus variegatus | reverse complement strand
GACCAGGCTATAGGCTGCCTCCCACCTACGCAAACTTCAACTGGGACAACTGCTTTTATCGAGTTTATGTATTAGATGTTATGGAAGATATTACTTAAAGATTGAAAATCAGTGATCTAGAGCAGAGGTCAGCCAACTGCAGCCTGAGGGCATATCTGGCTTGTCACTCATTTTGGTAAATAAAATTATATTGGAACTCAGCCACACATTCACTTATCTGTTGTCTGTGGCTGCTTTGCAGAGTAGAGCTGAGTCATTGCAACAGAAACCCTATGGCCCACAAAACCTAGAATATTTACTCTCTGGCCTTTTACAGAAAAAGGTTGCCAAACCCTGATTTAGAGGAAAGACATCCGTACTTGGACAAGCTCAAATATTTGTGCTTCCCTGGAGGTAGTGAGTTATGACTGAGAGGCAAGACAAGCCCTGATTGCCAGAAACTTCCTCACGATCATGTCCCAACTTTCACCCTTAAGGTTTCGTTCTTTCAGTCACCTATTAAAATGCAAATATTGATACCTGCTTTCTACCACTTTTGTAATTTTTTTCAAAGAGGGCTCTAAAACAATGGGATCTGCTCCCAATTTTATTTAATGTGCTCAAGGTACTATCTGCCCTTGTTCAGCATGGCCTTTTTCCTTTAGACCTCCTGAATTAGGAGACGACAAGTGACCCACCTTAATATGATAGCCCCCTCCCTGCCAAACAGGGCCTCTTGTTGGGGAGGGGATCATTCCCCAGCTTTGATACTTGTACCTAGCTAGGTGTGACAGTTAACTTTATGTGTCAACTTGGCTGGGCCACAGTGCCAGTAATAATTGGCAAAAAATTATTCTAGGTTTTTCTATGAAAGCATTTTTGGATGAAGTGGGGCAC
>NW_007728127.1:233368-305404 GCF_000696425.1 Galeopterus variegatus | reverse complement strand
CTTTATGTGTCAACTTGGCTGGGCCACAGTGCCAGTAATAATTGGCAAAAAATTATTCTAGGCTTTTCTATGAAAGCATTTTTGGATGAAGTGGGGCAGCGGATTTCACACTGGGGCTTACAGTTTAATTAACATTTAAATCAGTGGACTTCCAGTAAAGAAGATTGCCCAGCATAATGTGGGTGGGCCTCATCCAAACAGTCTGAACAGAGCAAAAGGACTGATTTCCCCTCAGTAAGAGGGAATTCTCCAGCACGTGGCCTTCAGACTTGAACTGCAACGTGGGCTCTTCCAGGTCTCCAGCCTGCCAGCCCACCCTGCAGATTTGGGACTTGTCAGCCACCAAAATTGCATGAGCTGATTCCTTAAAATATCTCTCTCTATTTCTCTCTCGCTCGCTCTCTCTTTCACTATATATATCTATTTAGAGAGAGAGATTTATTTATATAGAGAGAAAGATAGAGAGAGAGACAGACAACTTGGATTAATTGGCATATGTATATATATCCTACTGGTTCTGTTTCTCTGAAGAACCCTAACTAATTCTTGTCCATCCACACAAATTCAAATTGGGAAAGGCCATGAAGGTCCAGGTACAGTCTCCAATCTGGCATTGTAGGGCCAGGAGCTTTGAGGACGAGTGAGCACCTGCCTTGTTGCCATTAATGCAATTAATACTTTGATTCCACATTGGGTACCTTGTATCTGTTCTCTCTCAATTAGAGAAAGCAGTTGGCCCCCCTAACCTTAGACATTTATCACCCAAGCTTCAAAAGGGATCTGAAATTCATCAAAGGAGTAAATGACAGCAATAGTATTCTTTTTCCCAGAGACATTTGGGTTTCAAAAGGGAACAAATTGGACTGGGTTTCCCAATGGTTTTACTTTTCTTCTTTATGCTTTTGTGAATTTTTACATATTCTTCAATTAGTAGGTATTATTTTTGTACTGGAAAAATAAAATTTAAATATAAAGGTACTGTGTCTCACCACTTCCTCCCGTCTGAAAAATCATTGTTATTTTCCCCTTGTGTTTGATATTAGCTGGAGGTCAAGCTCCTTGTTTCTGCAGCTTAGTTTATTCCTGCATTCATTCACCCAACACCCCTTTCCTCAGCACCTCTGTGCTGTGATCCAGGCACGGTAGCAGGCGCTGGGCACTCTCAAGTCAGGTTGCCGGAGCTCCTGTCCCAGTTCTGCACCTAACTGGTTATGTGAGCTCAGCTAAGTTACTTAATCTCCCTGTGCTTTGGGTTTTGTTGGTTGATTCTGGTTTTCGATTGTTTTAAGTAAAACAAGACAAACAACAGATTGGATGAATCAGCATGTAAGGCACTTCGGGCAAACCTGGCTCCTTGTAAGCACTCAATACAGATCAGCTCTTATCCTTCCACATGCCGAGAAGGGAACAGCTTTGGTGGTAGGAGGCAGAAGAAGTTTCCGTCCTTTGGTTTCTATTTTTGGAATGAAGAAGGAAGTGGCCAGGATGTCCCTTTGAAAAAAGCAAAGAAGATGTGAAGAAAGAGGGAAATTAAAGGGGTGGAGAGTAGTGATTGGGGTCCATACACCTCTTGTGGCCCCAGCTGGGGTCTGGTGATATTCTCATGGGCACAGGGCTAGGAACAGAGAAGAAGACTTGGATGAGCCCAGGGTGCATTCCACTTGGCTGGGGGATGGAAGGCCACCGGAACAAGGCCATATGTGCAACAGACTGGGCAGCGTGACAAAAAGAAGAAGCAGACGGCAGGAATGCTGCACCCTGCTCTCTTCTTAGGAGGCCACCAGGCTGTTACATGACCAGATTGGGCCACCCCATCAGTTTCGGGTACAAGGAAGGCAGCATCACTTTTACTTTCCGAATTGAAACTAGCTCAAGCTACAACATGCCAGATTAGCAGGAAGTTCAGTATCTCCTGCTTGTGGCTTCCCGCCAACCTCTTCACATTGTGCAATACTTCCCACATGTTTATTAGTGTCTCCAAGGCCAGTGCCATCCAGTCACATGAAGCAAAACTCAGACAAATGCCCCTGAGGCTGAAGAAAACCATAGCCACCCCCAGAAGGTGGCTGCTCCAGAATTAGCTGCCCTGCCAGGCAGTGAGGATCACAAGAGCTGCAATTCAGTGCTCATCTTGTCTGATTCAGGCAGATATCGGTGCTACTGTGGGTTTCAAGACCTAGCAATTCTTGAAGGCAGCAAAATCCCACTTTTCCAAAGATGTCTCTACCCGGGACACTCCATACCATAACCAGTCTCCAGGACCCCCAAGGTCTCATTGACGAGCATGCATCACATACCAGGCAGATAGGTGCTCCTACCCAACACCACGTCAGAACCATCTTTTCCCCCACGATACCCTGGGTGAGCCCAGGCCACTAGGCCAGATGCCGCTGCCCTCATGGCCAGCAGCCAGAGGGAGCCCTTGGAGGCTCCTTCTGTGTGTAGAGCCACCTCAGCATGCTCCATCGCAATCTGTGGAGGTCCAAATAATGCTCCCCTTGAAAGAGAAAAGACTGGGTGCTCCACTCCTCTCCTCAAAGGAAGTTCCTTATCTCCCTACTCTTTGGTGACCACAGGGAGAGGCAGCTTCATCAAGTCACCTGAAAGGTCCTGTGCTACCCCGCAAGGGACAAAACTTGTTGCACATTTACAGAAACGAAAGGCTCACCTGATTCTTCCTGGAACAGAGAAAATCAGACTTGCTTTCTCCATCTAGACAGAGGAACAATGAACAATGGCATCTTCTCTCCATAAAAATTAATTGAAAGATACTGTTGCTGTTGCTTTAGTCAAGCAGAAGTAGATGGGTTAGAGAGAATATGTTCCTTCTTTTGAGACTGGGTTACCTTGGACATTGGTCCTCATTCATTCATCCAAGAAATATTTACAACATGCCTACTATGTGCCAGGCACAGGGATGCAGCAGTGAGCAAAAAACCAAGTCCCTGCACTTGTGAAATTTCCATCCTTGGAAGCTACGTCAGGCAATGAAGAGCTATAGAGGAAGATAACAGAACCGGGGCAACAGTGAAGAGCACAATCTTAGATCAGAGGATCTGGAAAGGTTGCTCTGATAAGATGACTTTTGAGTAGAGACCTGGAGGTTGTGAGGAAGAACTTTTGGGGCAGAAGGAATAAGGAGGGCAGGGATGGGACCAAGACTTCTAGTGCTTGAGGAGGAGCAAGGGGGGCCGAGGGACGGAGGCAGGCCGGGGGAGGGCGGAGTGTAGGGTCAGGCACAGACCATGTGCGCCTTCGAGGTCTTGGGGAGGACTTTGTATTTTACTCTGCATGAGATGTGGAGCCAGTTGATGGTTTTGAGCAGAGAAGTGACATGGTCTTACTTCCATTTTTAGAGGACCAGACAGACTCCTGGTTCCTGTGCACAGAAGTAGACAGTAAGGAGACAGGTAGAAAGCAGAGAGACCTAGGAGGAAGTTTTTCCGATAGTCTGGAAGGAGGTTGGCTTGGACTGGGCTGATGGTAGGGGTGGTGGTAAGAAGTGAGAAAACACTGAAGTCAATGGAATTTGCCAACAGATTAGGTGTGGATATGAGAAAAAGCATGAAGGATGAGCCATTGGAAGAATGAAATTTTAATTTACTGAAATGAGGAAAGCCAGAGAAGGGCTAATTAGGATGGGAAGTTGAGAAGAAATCAAAAGTTTAATGTTAAATGTGTTTGCATTGAGATGCCTATTAAACATTCGAGGGGTGGTGTCAAGTTGGAATTCCAGGGGACGAGGTGGAGGGACTGGGTGAGATGGCTTAGGGAGAGAATGTGGGTAGAGAAGAAGCAGAAGAGGGAGCTGTGGGCATTCTAATGTTTACAGCAGAGATAGGAGGAACCAGCAGTGGATGGTGAGAACTGGCCTGTGAAGCGGAAGGGAGAACCAGGAGAGAGTGGAGCCCTGGGTGCCAGCAGTGCTGTCAGCCACACTTGGGTGAAGATGAGGACTGGGATTTGATCATCAGATTTGGCAATGTCAGTGTGGATTTTGGATTTCGCCAAACAGTTTGACTGAAGTGTTGGGGGCAAAAGTCTGATTGGGAATAGATTCAATAGTTAATAAGACAACAGAAAATGAGGACAAGTGTAGAAAACTCTCTTGAAGAGGTTTGCCATGAAGGAGAGCAGAGAAATGCAGTGGTGACTAGAGAGAAGTGCCTCTGTCGCTGTCTTTTAAGACGGATGACCTACCAGCAGGCTTGACTGCTGAGGAGGATGAGGTCATGCAGAGGAAAACTGATGATGTGGGAGAGAAGGGAATATTATGAACAATATCCCAGAGGAGGGGAGAGAGGACAGTGTCTAGCACAAAAGAAGAGGGGATATTCTTAGGTCAAGCTCAGAATAATCCATCTATTGGACCAGGAGAGATGGACTGGACTATGCTCAGGCTTTTACAAGTTCCCAGAATTTTATGTGTGAGAATTTCTTTTCAACTTCTTGCCGTAAGGTGGCAGTAGACGGCTTCATATAAACCAAACAACCCTTAAAGAGCACCTTGGGGAAAACAGCAACCGTTAAAGTTGATTTTGAAGCGGAAGGACCTGTGGCTGTCTTCCTCATCCTTCCAGCTTCACCTTAAATAGTATCGTCCCTGTCCAACATCTTCAAGTAGGTCCATCCACAATGCTTTCTGGAGGAGGTGATACCTGTTCAAACTCTTGGGGAGAGCACAGGGGAGGGAGTGAGACAATTTCCTAGGCAACTTCACCCAGATCTGACCTCAGAAGGAGAACAGACAGAAAGAGCAATTAGGAGCTGGTGGCCGTAGTGTAAGCAGTAGATGGGAACTAGAGCAAGATACTGTGATACCGTGATTTTATGTTTCTGGACACACAGCTCCTAAATCCCTTGGAATCTCCAAGGTGGTAAGTGTGTTTTTGAATGGTAATGAGATGACTAGTGGCTGGGGGCTCCTGGATAGCCTCAGGCTGGGGCTAGTCTCCAAGGCAACCAGCCTGTGATTAGAGGGTTGGAACTTTTAGCCCTACTTCTTCTATGGGAAGAAGAGAGGGACTGAAGGTTGAGTTGATCACCAATGACCAGTGATTTCACCAATCATGCCTACATATTGAAGGCCTCATAAAATCCCAAAAGGATTGAGTGCCAAGAGTTTCCAGGTTGCTGAACACATCCACATGCCAGGAGGATGGCACACCCCAACTTCACAGGGACAGAGGTTCCCTGTGCTTGAGGCCCTTCCAAACCTTGCCTTATCTTCATCTGACTATTCATTCGTATCCTTCAAAATGTTGTTTGTAATAAATCAGCAGCAGCAAGTAAAGTGAAGTGTTGTTTTTTTTTTTTTNCGCTCCCAAGCGGCACACTGTAGCAGTGCGCCACCGGGCCAGCCCTAAAGTGAAGTGTTACCCTCAGTTCTATGACTCACTCTAGCAAATGTTCAAACCTAAGAAGGGGATTATAGGAGCCCCTAGTTTATAGCCTGTCGGTCAGAAATACCAAATGCCCAGACTTGCGAGTGGTATCTGAAGTGGGGACAGTCTCGTGGGACTGAGCCCTTAACCTGTGAGGTTTGATGACAACTCCTAGCAGATACTGTTGGAATTGAGTTAAATTGTAGGACACCCGGCTGGTGTCCACCTGAGAACTGATGTATGGGAAAAATCCCCACACATCTGGTCACAGAAGTGTTTGGTGTTGATAGTAGAAGAGGAGAAAACAATCCATGGGTTTTTTTCTTAGTATAACAGATAGTGAGTATAAAAAGGACAGGATAGGCTTAACACATATTTAGGAGGTAATCTGCAGAGGTAAAGGAAAGGGAGAAGTGAAGAATGGCTCTCAAGTCTCCAGTGTAGTTGGAAAGGAGGCTGGTGATGTGACTGAATGTAAGGGGAAATAGCAAAGGGGGCAGAGCGGTGGCAGGGACTGCGGTAGCCATAGTTTTGGACTGTGGAGCCCGAGTGTGTGGAGAGCATTTGAGGAAGGTATGCACTTTTACACATAAACATGGTGCTTGGAGGAGGGGCCTAGGCTGAAGTCATGAAATTGGTTGTCAACATAGTAGTTAAAACTTAAGAGCAGGTAATATCTGCCTGGCAGAGCATAGAGAATGAGGAAGGACATGAGGGCTAGCTGGATAGCTCGGTTGGATAGAGCCTGGTGCTGATAGCAGCAAGGTCAAAGGTTTGACCTCTGTACTGGCCAGCCACCAAAAAAAGAAAAAAGGAAAAAGAATGAGAAAGGACATCTACCCTGAACATCACCAATATTTAAAGACAGCAAAGGACAAGAAGCCCATCCAGAAACAACAGTCGGAAAATTGTAAAGAAAACCAAGAGAACGTGGAGCTGTGGGAACCCAGACAGTAGTGGACTTCAAAAAGAATTCATTTCTGGCCGGCCCGGTGGCGCACTGCTACAGTGCGCCTCTTGGGAAGCACGACAGCGCTCCCGCCGAGGGTTCGGATCCCACATACAGACCGGTTCCCGCTCACTGGCTGAGCGAGGCGTGGGGGCAACACCGAGGGTTGCGATCCCGTTGCCGGTCCCGGTCCGGTACGGGCGTGACACTTAGTGTTGCGATCTGTTGCCAGTCACGAAAAAAGACAAAAAGGAAAAAAAAAAGAATTCATTTCTTTGCTAGGGCTGCCATAACAATGTACCACACACTGGAGGGCTTCAACAAAGGAAATCTATTTCCTCACAGTTCTGGAGGCTGAAAGTCCAAGATCAAGGTGCTGCGTGGGCTGGTTTCTCCCGAGGCCTCTCCTGGCTGGCAGACGCCGCCTTCTCCCTGTGTCGTCATATGGTCTTCTCTCTATGAGTGTCTGCGTCCTCATCTCCTCTTCTTATGCAACACCAGTCAGATTGGATTAGGGCCCACCTAATGGCCTGTTTTAACTTAATTCTCTTTTTAAAGACCCTATCTCCAAACATAGTGACATTCTGAGGTACGAGGGGCTAAGACTCCCACATATGAATTTGTGTGGGGCAAAATTCAGCCCATAACAGAGTGGCAGGTAGAGGATAAAAAGAATCAAACATAGCACAGAGGCCCAGTAAAGATGAAAAGTATCCTTTGAATTTGGCTATTCAAAAATTTTTGGTGATCTTTGCAGTGCTTGCTAAAGCCAGATAGTAGTGGTTTACAGGAAGTGCTTGAATGGAAATAAAATACTCTTTGAAGAAATCTGGATAAGTGTGTGCATAGAGAGTTTAGAAGAGTAATTATTAATATTTCTGATGGCTTTCTAATTTGTAAAGTAAGGTATAAGGATGTTTAGTACCAAATAATTGAAACATTATGAGAGTATCTCTAGAGCAGAATAATTCCATTTATTGAGCACTTCTTACATGTCAGAAAAATTTATTTAATCTTCACAAAAAAATCTATGAAAGACTGTTTATTATTTTTATCACCAGGTTGACAAACTGAGGCTTTTGGAGTGGAAGCAATTTGCTCACAGTTACATTGCAGCTAATGGCTGGGCTGGGAGTCAAACTCAGCTATTTGAAAGCACTCATTATATTGTCTGTATTTAAAATAGACGGTCATCAAAGTAGAGGAGGATTATTTACTAAAAGTTTGTTTGTAAGTAATTTGCTTGGATCTTGAAATACTTCTTCCCATAGAAATATAATCAGTGGTCACTGGGTTTCTACCAACCGGCAGACACATGTTTAAAGTATCATGTATGAGAAATGCTATTTATATAGTACCAAAGAAAGAAAAAAGAAAAATCTAAGGCTTTTGCCAAACTAGTGATTAAATAAAACAGCAAAACAAGAATATCATTGAGTAGGAAGCTTTTAAAAATTATCTTAAATGCTAGGATTTGATTAAATGTTGATAAGGAAGTAAGTAGGGGAAGGTTCCAGGGCATTTCTGTGAACATTTGAGGTTGAAACCCCTATTTCTTTACCCTGTCCAATGTACTTCATATGCTATGGCTTCCTCCTCCCCCTACCCCCACCTGATTCAAGCCATTCATTGGCCATTATTAGGGAGTTTCTTGCTCATAAATGCAATTTTGAGGTGAATAGAAAATGCTCTTGAAAATTGATTAGCATATGTAAAATACTTAGAACAGTGCCTGGCATACCCGTGTACTCCTCTAGGCTCTCTGAATGTATTAACTCTTTTGATTTTTATAACTAGTGTTGCTCCTGGTTTATATTGGGGAAATGGGGGCCCAGAGGGACAAGCAACTTTCTCAGGTTAACATGGCTAGCCAATGGCAGAGCGAGGATCAAAACCCATACTTTTCATCCCTTTAAATGGGAGGGAAGGAGTTGATCAAGATGTGTATATTCATGCTGGGATGTCAACATGGCTAAGCTACGGTGCCCAGTTGTTTGGTGAAACACCAGCCTTGATGTTGCTGTGAAGGTATGCTTTAGATGTGATTAACATTTAAATCAGCAGTGTTTGAATAAAGCAAATTACCCTTCATCATGTAGGTGGGCCTCATACAATCACTTGAAGGTCTTAAGAGCAAAGACTAAGGTCCCACCAAGAAGAAAGAATACTGCCTGTAGACAGCAACATACAAATTTTGCCTGAGTTTCCAGCCTTTGAACTCAAGACTGCAGAGTCAACTCTTACCTGAATTTTCAGCCTGCTGGCCTGCCCTGCAAATTTCAAATTTACCAGCCCCAACAATCATGAAAGCCAATTCCTTAAACTCTCTCTCTCTCTCTTTGCATAGATAGATAGTTACATAGATACATACAGTGAGCCTATTGGTCGGTTTCTCTGGAGAGTCTTGACTAATACATGTGTGATAAATTGCCCGTGGTGGGCAACGAAGCTGTGAGAGTGAAAGACAAAGGCAAAAAGAAAAGCCTAGCACATGCCCCTCTACCTTTCACAGAGCGGATGGAGTGCAGAAAGCTTAAAATTGGCTCAGACTGTACATGGAGCCAGACGCCAATGAATAGTGTTGAACCAGGGTAGCTTGGCTGCTCCCCAGTGAAAGAAGGGGTGCTAGAGAAGGCAAGGAGAGCCTCTTCCGACTGCAGCATCAGGGTGTGGATGGGTAGGTGCAGGGAGTGTGCAATGAGCAGTTAAATTGGCATTTGCAACCTGGGAGTCCTTTCCACAGGCCTCTCAGATATTCAGGGATGAGGTAGTCAACTCCTCATGACCTTCATCTTTATTCCTTCCTTCTGTTCATCAAGTCTTTTGAGGTATAATTTATATACAGTAAAATTCACCAATTTTAAGTATACAATTCAATGGGTTTTGACAAATGTGCGCTGTTATATTGCCACCACCACAGTCATAACACTGAACATTCCAGCACCCCAAAAGTTGCCCTGTGCTCCTTTGCAGTCAATCCCCTCTTCCCACCCCCTCCCCCAGCCCCTGTCAGTTACTCTGTGTTCCATCACTGTAGTTTTGCTTATTAGAGAACTTCATATGGGGGAAATCATATGATATATGGTCTTTTGAGTCTAGCTTCTTTCACTTAGCATCATGCTTTTGAGATTCATCCATATGGTTATATATATCAATAATTCATTCCTTCAATTTGCTGTGTAGTGTTGCCTTGTATGGCTATACCAAATTTGCATTCCATTTACCAATTGGACACTTGGGTTGTTTCTACTTTTTGTCTATTATGAGTAAAGTTGCTATGAACATTCAAGTACTGGCCTTTGTGTGGACATATATTTTCATTTCTTCTGGATAAAGACCTAGGAGAGAGATTGCCAGATCTTGTGGTTAGTATATATTTAACTTTATAAGACACTGTCAAACTGTTTTCCAAAGTGGCTGTCTATTATTTTTAACTTACAAACAGGAGAAAGGGGTAAATGAAACAAAACAAATTTTGCTGTTATTTAGTTAAAATCAACAAGAAAAAGGCTTAAAGGAGGAGAAGTGGTTAGGGATTAGACAGGGATTCCCTGTACCATTCTTTTCCATGGGCCACAAAATCAAGAGTTCATTGTATTTTAACTTCTTCAAATTAACATAATGTAGGACAGGTATGACTATTCTCTGACCTCAAATACAAGTATGCCAGAAAAAAAATGATTTGAAAAATATTCCTTAGATCAAATTAATTTTGGATCTGTGCCCACATTCCCCAGGCTGGAGGGAAACTCAAACTCAGTCACTCTTAGGGTTCTCTCCCTGCACCTAAAGAGAAGTGATTTCAGGGTCTTTCAGGTACCAGGGTCTTTCCTGGGGCCCAGACAAAGAGAGGGGTCCTGCAGTCGTTGGTTATCAGCACCTCCAGTCGCTCAGTTGTACTAGAGTCACTGAGGTATTTCTGTCAGTCTTGGAGGATGGATGACAGCTGACCCCTGGTGGTCCAGAGTTCCAAATGTCAAGCATCCCTGATGCTCCTGTGAGTTCCTGGGGCACAGGAATGTTGGCAAGACTAGGGATCTGCAACCTGTTCCCTCTGGGGCTTTGCCACACCAGGGAGCAGGATGGGGCTCCCAAAGAGGTATGTAAATGAAAACCAGGAAAAAATAAAGGTCTTGGACATAACCCCTCCTTTCCACTCCAGTAATCCGTTAGCCACTTGAATTGGAGAAGAGAAAGAGAAAGATAGAAGGAAAGAAAACATAAATGAATACTACAAAAATTATCCTACCAGTTCACAGTAATGTTTGTAACATGAGTAATAACAATCCATGTGTTTTAAAAATCTTTTAAAGATAGACTTTATTTTTTAAAACAGTTTGAGATTTACAGAAAAATTGAGAAGACAAAATAAAGAATTCTCATATATGCCATACCCAGTTGCCTTTATTATTAACATTGCAGGTTTGTATGATACATTTATCACAACTAAGGAACCAATTTTGATACATTATTTTTAACTAAAATCCATAGTTGTTTTAGATTTCCACAGTTTTTACCTAACATTCTGTTTCCGTCCCAAGATCCTAACCAGGATTCCACATTACATTTAATCACCCTGTCTCTTTAGGCACCGCTTGGCTATGACAGTTCCTCAGACTTTGTTTCTGATGGCCTTGACAGTTTTAGAGGAGCACTGGTCAGGTATTTCGCAGGATGACTCACCACTGGAATTTGTCTTGTCTTAAATTTTTATTGGATAAGTCTGGCTACTGTGTAGAAAACAGACCGAAGGTGGCAGGGGAGGAAATAGGAGGCTTTCTCATAATTCAAGAAGGACATGAAGTGGTAGCAAGGAAGGCGATGGGAAGTGGATAAATTCTGGACATCTCTGAGTTACGGCTGTCAGGACTTGCTGACGGATTGGAAGTGAGGTGTGAGAGAGAGGAAGCAGGGATCACAGCAAGGTTCAGGGCCTGAGAAACTGGAATGATGCAGTTACAGAAATGGCATAGAAGGTGGGAGGAGCTGGCCTGGAAGAAGGGAAATTAGGAGCCCAGAACTGAATGTACTAACTTTGAGGTGCTAATTGGTCACACAAAAGGAGACATGGAAAAGACAGCTGGAAAAGTGAGTCTGGAGTTCAGGAGAGAGAACCTAGCTGGAGATACAAATTTGGAAGTGGCCAGAATATAGGTGGTCATTTAAAACCATGAGATTGGATGTGATTACCAAGTGTAGAGAAGGGACAAGGTCCAAGGATTGAGTCCCAAGATATCCTAATAGTTAGAGGAAACTGTATTACTTTCCTGGGACTTACATAACAAAATAACACAAAGTGTGTGGCTTAAAACAACAGAAATTGACTGTCTCACAGTTCTGTTGGCTAGAAATCCAAGATGAAGGAGTCAGCAAGGTTGGTTCCTTCTGAGGGCTGAGAGGGAGAATCTGTCCCAGGTCTCCCTCCTGGCTTCTGGTGATGGTCAGCAATCCTTGGCATTCCTTGTCTTGTAGATGCATCACTCCAATGCCTGCCTCCATCTCCACATGGCTTTCTCCCTGTATCCTCTCTTGGTGTCTTCACATGGCTGTCTTCTTATAAGGACACCAGTCATATTGGATTAGAGGCCCATCCTACTCCAGTATGACCTCATGGTAACTAATTCCATCTGCACTGACCCTATTTCCAAATAAGGTCACAGTTCAAGGACCTCGGGTAAGGACTTATGTTAAAGTCTTTTTGAAGGGATACAATTTACTCCATAATAGAGACTGAGAAGGAACTGCCAAAGAAATGTTCTGAAATGTAAGTGAAGAAAGTGATTCAAGGAGGAGGTGTCAGGTTTCTGATTCTTAGCATGAGGCTGTTTACACTGCACCACCCTACCTTGCCCCCACTAAAAGAAGATATTCAGCCCTAAGCTCTCCCAGAACCTACCAACCCTAAGAACTGACTGGCAGCACCCTCTGAGCCTGTGGGCTACTCTCCGGGCACTCTGCTTTTGTGTGCTTGCCTGGAGGCAGTGGTGTTTGTCTCCAAATACCACTGTTAATGCTATTTTTCTCTGGTATTGATTTGGTTTTGTTGTTGTTTAGTAACTAAAAGTAATTTTATTTATTTATTTATTTTTATTGAAACGATTGTACATATCTGTGAGGTACAGCATTGAAAATCAGTACCTGTATGCAATACATGATGCTCAAATCAAGATAATTAGTATACTCAGCATTACACAATGTAATCATTTTTTGTGACTCTTTACCAATTTCTCGTTAATCCCTCCTACCCCTCTCCGTTTCCCACCTCTTATAGCCTCAGTTCTGTTTTCTCCTTTTGAAAGTTCAATGAATTGTTGTGATTGTTGTATCTTTCTTTCTTTCTTTCTTTTTTATTTATTTGTTTATTTTTTTAATTTTTTTAGCTCCAACTTACAAGTGAGGACATGCAGTATTATTCTTCCTGTGCCTGGCTTACTTCACCTAACGTAATTTTCTCTAAGTTCATCCACGTTGCTGTGAACGGCAGAATGTCATTCTTTTTATGACGAAAGAATAAACCATTGCGTATATATACAATTTTCCTTATCTAGTCATCTGTCAATGCACATTTAGGTTGGTTCCAACTCGTGGCTATTGTACATAGAGCTGCGATAAACATGGGAGTGCAGATATCCCTTCAATATGATGATTTCTGTTCTTTTGAGTATATATCCAGCAATGGGATTGCTAGATCATATGGCAGTTCTACCTGTAGTTGTTTGAGGAAACTCTCTACTATTTTCCATAATGTCCTCATTAATTTACAGTCGCAGTGACAGTGTAGGAGTTCCCCTTTCTCTGCATCCTCACTACCATTTGTTATTCTCTTTTTGATAATAGGCAGTCTAACTGGGGTGAGATGATATCTCACCATGGTTTTGATTTGCATTTCCCTGATGCTTAATGATACTGAGTTTTTCATGTGTATGTTGGCCATTTCTGTATCTTCCTTCAATAAATGCCTATTCAGCTCCTTTCCCCATTTTTTAATCTTTACTTGCTTTTTTAAATGTTATTTGAGTTCCCTGTATATTCTGGATGTTAATCCCTTGTTAGATGTCAGATTGAAACAGAAGCCATTCTCCCAAACTCGTTCTATGATACCAGCATCCCTCTGATACCAAAACCAGATAAAGACACAACAAAAAAAGAAAACAACAAGCTAACATCTTTAATGAACATAGATGCAAAAATCTTCAGTAAAACTGGGACAGTAGGGGACCAGTGGCCTTGGCCACACCCCCCCAACTCCCACTCTATAAATTGTCTTTTCACTCTATTAATTGTATCTTTTTCTGTGCAGAAGCATTTTGCTTTGCTATAATCCCATTTGTTTATTTTTTCTTTTGTTGCCTGTGCTTTGGGGGTCTTATTCATATAAAGTGATTGCCCAGTCCTACTTCCTGAAGTGTTCCCCCTATGTTTTATTTTAGTAGCTTTATAGTTTGAGGGTTATATATAAATCTTTAATCCATTTTGAGTTGATTTTGGTATATGGTGAGAGGTACAGGTCTAGTTTAATTCTTCTACATATGGATGTCCAGTTGTCCCAGCACCATTAATTGAAGAAGCAGTCTTTTCCCCAATGTATGTTCTTGGTGCCTTTGTCAAAGATCAGTTGGCTGTAAGCACGTGGGTTGATTTCTTTTTTTTTTTTTTCCTTTTTGTCTTTTTTTACTGACCGGTAACGGGATCGCAACCCTCGGTGTCGCGCCCGTACTGGGGACCGGCAACAGGATCGCAACCCTCAGTGTTGCGCCCGCACCGCGCTCAGCCAGTGAGCGGGAACCGGTCTCCACATGGGATCCGAACCCTCAGCGGGAGCGCCACCACGCTCCCAATTGGCACACTCTCCAGTGCACCACCAGGCCGGCCCATGTGGGTTGATTTCTGAGTTCTCTTTTTTGTTGCATTGGTCCATGTGTCTGTTTTATGACAGCACCATGCTGTTTTGGTTACTATAGCTTTGTAGTATAATTTGAAGTCAGGTAGTGTAATGTCTCCAACTTTATTTTGTTCACTCAGGATTGCTTTGGCTATTTGGGGTCTTTTGTTGTTCCTTATGAATGCTAGGGTTGTTTTTTCTATTTCTGTGAAGAACGTCATTGGTATTTTGATGGGGATTGTATTGAATCTGTAGATTATTTTGGGAAGTATGGACATTTTCACGATGTTAATTCTTCCAATCCAAGAGCATGAAATGTCTTTCCATCTTTTTATGCCTTCGTTAATTTCTTTCAGCAGTAATTTGTAGTTCTCATTATAGAGATCTTTCTCCTACTTGGATAAATTGATTCCTGGGTGTGTGTTTATTTGGTGACTATTGTAAATGGGCTTGCTTTCTTGATTCCATTTCTGCTAGTTCATTGTTGAAGTATAAAAACACTACTGATTTTGGGGTGTTGATTTTGTATCCTGCAACTTTACTGAAATTTTTATCAGCTCTAAGAGTTTTTGGTAGGTTTTTCTATGTAAAGGATCATGTCATCTGCAAACAAAGACAGTTTGACTTCATCTTTTCCAATCTGGGTGCTCTTTATTTCTTTCTCTTGCCTGACTGCTCTGGCTAGTACTTCTAATACTGTGTGGAATAGAAGTGGTGAGAGTGGGCATCCTCGTCTTGTTCCTGTTCTTAAGGGAAAGCTTTCAGCTTTTCCACATTCAGGTTGATATTGGTGGTAGGTTTGTCTTATATGGCTTTTATTGTGTTGAGATAGTTTCCTTCTATACCTAATTTGTTGAGAGTCTTTATCATGAAGTGATGTTGAATTTTTTCAAATGCTATTTCTGCATCTATTGAGATAATCATATGGTTTTTCTCCTTGATTTTGTAGATGTGGTGTATCATATATATTGGCTTGTGTATGTTGAACCATCCTTGCATCCCTGGGATAAATCCCAATTGATCATGGTGTACAATTTTTTTGGCATATTGCTGTATTCTGTTTGCTAATACTCATTGAAGATATCTTTTATTATTAATTTATTTATTAATATCATTAATTTTTTGCATCCTAAGATGTTGCTATAGAGCAGCTGGGGGAAATGGAGAAGGGAAGGTGGAGTGAAATAGGGCGTGAGGAGCAGGACGAAGGGAGTGCATGGTCTGAGGCCCATGGCATCACCCTCATTTTAGTAGGGGAGACCAGGGGATTTCCAGTGGCAGCTCAGTCATTACTGGGCTGGAAGCAGATATAAGGGGGGAGTGGCTGAAGCCCTCGGGCCCCACCACCACACCTTGGGAACCCGGGGTGCTTCCTGGAGTGGCTCAATGGTCATCACTGGGCTGGATGCGGATATCAGCAGGGTGTGGCAGAGGCTGTCAGCCCCCCACCACCCTGTCTCAGGAGACTAGGTGCTTCCTGCAGTGGCGTGGTGGTTGTTGCTGCACTGGTTGTGGATGTCGGGGGGGCATGACTGAGGCCCTCGGCACCCCACTACCCCACCTCGAGAGCCTAGGGTGCTTCCTGTGGCAGCTCAGTGGTTGTCATTGGGCTGGTTGCAGATGTCAGGGGGTGTGGCTGAGGCCACTGGCCCCCACTGTCCCAGCTTTACTGAAGATTTTTGCATCTATGTTCATCAAAGATGTTAGCCTGTCGTTTTCTTTTTTGTTGTGTCTTTATCTGGTTTTGGTATCAGAGGGATGCTGGCATCATAGAATGAGTTTGTGAGAATGGCCTCTGTTTCAATTTTGGGGGACAGTTTGAAGAGAATTAGTGTTAATTCCTCTTTAAAGGTTTGGTAGAATTCAGCCATAAAGCCATCCAGTCCTGGACTTTTCCTGTTGGGGAGATTGCTGATTACTGCTTCAATCTCATTGATTGCTATTGGTCTTTTCAGGTTTTCCGTCTTCTTGGTTCAGTCTTGGTAGTTTGTAGTGTCCAAAAAGTTACCCATTTCCTCAAGGTTTTCAAATTTGTTGGTGTATAGTTGTTTATAATAGTAATAGTCTCTAATGATTCTTTGTATTTCTGTAGTATTGGTTGTAATGTCTCCTTGCTCATTTCTGATTTTTGTTGTTTGGTCTTTTCTCTTTTTTTAGTTAGCGTAGCTAATTGTCTGTATATTTTGTTTATCTTCTCTAAAATCCAACATTTTGTTTCATTGGCCTTTTGTGTAATTTTTCGTGTCTCTATTTGGTTTAGCTCTGCTCTGTACTTAATTCTTTCTTTCTGTCTGCTAATTTAGGGATTGGATTGTTGTTTTTCTAGTTCTTTGAGGTGTAGCATTATTAGGTTGTTAATTTGAAATATTTCTATTCTTTTGATGTCAGTGTTTATTGCAGTCAACTTCCCTCTTAGTACTGCTTTTTCAGTATCCCACTGGTTTTGGTATGATTTATCTTTATTTTCATTAGTTTCAAGAAATTTTTTGATTTTCTGTTTTTCTTCTTGGACCCATAGGTTGTTCAGGAGCCTATTATTTAATTTCCATGTATTTGTATAGTTTCCCAAATTTCACTTGTGATTGGTTTCTAGTTTCAATCCATTGTGGTCTAAAAAGATACTTGAAATGATTTCAATTTTTAAAAATTTGTTGAGCCTTGATTTTTGACCTAACGTGGTTTAACCTAGAGAATGTTCCATGTGTTGATGAGAAGAATGTATATTCTGTAGTTGTTGGATAAAATGTCTTGTAGATATCTGCCAAGTCCAATTGGTCTATAGTATAGCTTAAATACTGTGTTCCTCTATTGATTTGTTGCCTAGGTGATCTGTCCAGTGCTAAGGGGTGGGGGTGGTCAGGTACCCAAATATTTTCACAGGGGTCCATCTCTTTCTTTAGGCCTAATACTGTTTGCTTTATATATCTGAGTGCTCCAGTGTTGGATGCATTTATATTTATGATTGTTATATTTTCTTGCTGGATAGATCCCTTTATCATTATATAATGGTCTTCTTCATTTTTTTTTTTTATGGTTTTTGGTTTAAGGTCTATTTTATCCAGTATAAAAATAGATACTCCTGCTGGTTTTTGGTTTCCATTTGCATGTTATATCTTTTTCCATCCCTTCATTATTAGTCTGTGTGTGTCTTTACACATGAGGTGAGTGGTGAGTCTCTTGTAGACAGTATATAGTTGGGTCTATCTTTTTAGTCCAATCAATCAGGCTTTTGAGTGGGGAATTTAATCCATTTACATTTAGGATTGTATTGAAGGTATTGTCTTACTCATGGCATTTGATCAATTTTCATTTGGATGTTTTAAATGTCTTTTGTTTCTTTCTTCCCCTTTTACTGTTTGTCTTCAGTGTTTGTTAGTTTTTTGAAGTGCTAAGATATAATTTCTTCCTCTTTCTCATTTGTACTTTTGTTCTACCAGTGGGTTTTGCTCTTTCTTGTGTTTTCATGGTAGTGATCATCATTTTTTGGATTTGAGATACAGGACTCCCTTGAGGATTTCTCATAGAACTGGTTGTGTGGTGGTCAACTACCTCAGTTTTTGATTGTCTTGGAAATACACTATTTCTCCTTCATTTCTGAAGGATAGACTTGCTGTATATAGTATTCTTGGCTATCAGTTTTTTTCTTTTAGTATTTGGAATATATCATCCCATTCTCTTCTGGCCTATAGAGTTTCTGTTGAGAAGTCTGCTGTTAGTCTGATGGGAACTGATGGGTGACTTGAGGTTTTCTCTTGCTGTTTTTAGTATTCTTTGTCTTTGAGTTTTGGTAGTTTGACTATAATGTGTCCCAGATGGGATCTTTTTAAATTTAATCTCTTTGCAGATTTTTGAGCCTCCTGGATCTGAAGGGCTGTGTCTCTCCCTATACCTGGGAAGTTTTCTGCTATGATTTTGTTGAATATGTTTTTGATGCCTTTTCCTTTCTCCTCCCCTTTTGGAATACCCATAATTTGGATGTTTTTATGCTTAAGGTTGCCTGCTAGCTCTCTTAGATTTTCTTCATTTTTTTAAAATTCTTTTTTCCTTTTTTTTCTGCCTGGGTTCTTTTGAAAAGACTGTCTTCAAGATCGGGAATTCTTTCTTCTGCTTACTCTAGCCTGCTGCTTATGCTCTCAGTTGTGTTTTTTATTTAGTTGAATTAATCTTTCAGCTCCATGAGTTCTGCTACATTTTTTAAAGATATTAATCTTTGTAAATTTCCTCCTTCATATCTTGGAATGATTTTCTCATCTCATTGTGTCATCTAAGTCTTCCTGTATCTCAGTGAGTTTCTGTAATATTGTTGCTCAGCATTCCTTTTCAGTTGTTTCAAGGATTTCCTGCTCTATGGCGTCTGGTGCTTGAGAATTATTGTATTCTTTTGGTGGTATCATATTTTATTGTTTTTTCATATTTCCAGTATCTCTATGTTGATGTCTGGTCATCTGGTAGAGCAAATGCTTCTTCTTTTACTCTGGAATGGGCTTTGAGGTGAGAGACTCCCTCCTATAGATGTATTTTATATCAATCATTGAGTAGGGTGTTTCAGAATCAGTTCTGGGTAAATGCAGTAGTGTAGTCTCTGTGTGGGTACTTTGGTTGTATTCAGTGTCAGAGTTGTGTGTGAGTGCCTTTGTGGCCTAGGCATTGGGGCACTGAGTGATTCCTTGCTGAGATTAATGACACTGTGTTGGGTTGTCAAGAATGTGGGCAAGTTCTTGAGTTCTTGGGAGAAGGGCTGGGGTGCCCTGTTGTTCTTTGGCTGGGATGGGTGACCCTGGGTGGGTTTGTTTGCATCCCAGCTAAAGTCTCATCACCCCAGTGGGTACACTGGGGTATACTGGAGCTCCTCAGCTTCAGTGGGTGACCCTGGATGGGGTTTCTCTTTCTTCTTTTCTACAGGCAGAGGCTCCTCCTGGGTCCTTGCTTCCCCTGATTGGGGGAGGGGTTGTTAGTGGTTAGGAATTTTCTCCCTTACTCTATTTGACTATCCTGCACTCTCTAGGGGTTCCATGTGTGTCTCTCCTCAGATCAAGGAAGTCAGTTGGGTTGTACACATACCTCCCACTCCCAGATGCATCACCATTTGTGACAGCATAATCCCCCCTGTGGATTGGGCCCTCACTTCTCTCCCTGGGCTCCACTGGAGGCAGTAGCCTTGTGTCAATGCAGTTGAGTGGTTGGTGGTAGCTGCTGCAGCAGTGGTGGCTGCTGCTGTGGCAGTTGGCCACCCTTGCAGCAGTGGTGGCTTTGGTCATAATTGGTGGGCCACTTGTGTGGTGGTGGTATCTGTGGGCAGCCCATGTGAACCTCCTTGCTCATTCTATCTGTTGGCAGGGGGCTGCTCTCAGCTCCTGAGGTCCCATGCTCCTGCCAGCTATTGGGGGAAAGCTACTCTTGGCACTCTGTTCTAATATCCCAGGAACTTCTGTTTTAGATCAATAGAGGGACTGATTAGAAAAGTGCCTCACATAGATTTTCTTAATGCTCCATGTCCCAGTTTCCTCATCTGTAAAACAAGGATGGAAATAATAGGACCTTCCTCATAGAGCTTGGGATAGGTAAGGTCTCACAGGGTTAATGCATGTGAAGCCACTTGAAACAGAGCCTGACACACAGAAATCATTCAATGAATGTTAACTGTTATTGTTAACATTATTATGATTTTCATTATCAAGATTCTGCTTTAAATCCACTCATTCTTTCCATGGTCTAATAGTCTCACTGGGCCTTGAGAGCCCAGCACATGGTTTCTCTCTTTTATCTTTTGGGTGCCTTTTTCTAAACAGCCAGAGAGATCCATAAATCAGTGCATGAGGCTAGTGTGTCCATTGCTGCATCCCCAGAGCAGTGCCTGCAACCATGCATGGGATACAGCAGGTATTCAATATACGTGCTGAGTGAGTGGGTGAGTGAGTGATGGGGACCAAAATGTCAGCGGTGGGAGAATCTCTGAGTGGTAGAATTAGATTGCAGATGTTTTTGGTTTTGTTCTTGTTTTTCTGCTTGCCTCTATTTCTCAAATTTCCTGCAATATGTAGAAAATTTATTTGTGCCATTGAAAACTTTTTTGCTTTCGGCAATAAAAAGAAGGTAGTTTGCACAATTAACTGCTTATGTGGCACAATAAAACCTATGCAAGAATAAAATTTTGAGAAATCATGTGAACAGGGCTCAACCATGTCCTTAGTCACTTTGCTTGGTAATTGTGTAACTTCTCACATTCTCAACCTCTGTGGGAGAAAGCCAGGGGCTTCTGACTCTTTTGTAACGTCCTAGGGTTCTGAACATCACTAGGGACACTGTACACTTTGACAGTAACTCATTCTTACATAAATTTATTTTCTCAGCTTTATTGGGGTATGATTGACAAAAATTGTATATATTTAAGATGTACAGCATGATGTTTTGATATACATACAGAGAAATGATTACCACAATCAAGCTAATTAACATAACCATCATCTCACATAGTTACCTTTTGTGTGTGTGTGTGGTGAGAATACTTAAGATCTACTCTCTCAGCAAATTTCAATTACACAATACGTTAGTGTTAACCATAGTCACCGCACTGTATGTTAGATCTCCAGAACTTATTCTTCTTATAACTGAAAGTTTGTGCCCTTTAACCAACATCTCTCCAGTCCCTGGCTCTTCTACTCTCTGTTTCTATGAGTTAGACATTTTTAGATTCCATGTATAAATGAGATCATGCAGTATTTGTCTTTCTGCATCTGGCTTATTTCACTTAGTGTAATGTCCATCAGGTTCATTCTAGTTGTTGCCAATGGCAGGATTTCTTTCTTTTTTAAGGTTGAGTAATATTCCATTGTGTTTATATGCCACATTTTCTTTATCCATTTATCAGTTGATGGGGACTTAAGTTGTTTCTACCTCTTCGCTACTGTGAATAATGCTGCAATGAACATGGGAGTGCAGATATCTTTTTGACATACCGATTTCATTTCTTTTGGCTATACACCCAGAAGTGGAATTGCTGGATCATATGATAGTTCTATTTTTAATTTTTTGAGTAACCTCCATACTGTTTTCCATAATAGCTGTACTAATTTACACTCCTGCCAAGAGTGTATAAGGGTTCCCTTTTCCCCACATCCTTGCCAAGATTTATCTTTTGTCTTTCTGATGATAGCCATTGTAACAGGTTTGAGGTGATATCTCATTGTGGTTTTGATTTGCATTTCTGGGATTAGTGATGTTGAGCACATTTTCATATGCCTGTTGGCCTTTTCTTATGTCTTCTTTGGAAAAATATTTATGCAGGTCCTTTACCTATTTTTTAACTGTTTTGGGGTTTTTTTTTTTTGTTTGTTCGTTTTTTGACACTAAGTTGTATGAGTTCCTTATGTGTTTTGGATATTAACCTCTTATCTGATGTATGATTTGCAAATATTTTCTCCCATCCCATAAGTTTCCTTTTCATTTTGTGTATTGTTATTTTTGCTGTGCAGAAGCTTTTCTAGTTTGATGTAGCCCCACATGTTTATTTTTGCTTTCGTTGCCTGTGCTTTTGCCAAGAACCATTGCCAAGAACAATGTCAAGGAGCTTTCCCCCGATGTTTTCTTTTAGGAGTTTTATGGTTTCAGGTCTTAATCCATTTTCAGTTGTTTTTGTGTATGGTGTAAGATAAAGGTTCTATTTTATCTTTAACATGTGGATATCCAGTTTTTCTTATTGAAGAGACAGTTCTCTCCCCATTGTGTATTCTTGGCATCTTTGTAATAGATTAGTTGACCATAAACATGTATGTTTATTTCTGGGCTCTCTATTCTGTTCCATTCGTCTACATATGGTTTTACACCAGTACCATACTGCTTTGATTACTATAGCTTTGCAGTATAATTTGAAATCAGGAAATGTAGTGCTCCAGCTTTGTTCTTCTTTCTCAAGATTGCTTTAGCTATTTGGGGTCTTTTGTGGTTCCACATGAATTTTAAGATTGATTTTTCTATTTCTGTGAAAAATGCCATTGGAATTTTGGTAGGGATTGCATTAAATCTGTAGATTACCTTGGGTAGTATGAACATTTTAGCAAAACTAATTCTTCTAGTCCATGAATATGGATTATCTTTCCATTTATTTGTGTCTTCTACAATTTCTTTTATCAATGTTTAATAGTTTTCAGAGCACAGATCTTTCACTTCCTTGGTTAAATTTATTTCTTCTTGATACCTTTATAAATGAGATTGCTTTCTTGCTTCAGCTGTCTGATGTCACTCCTCATTCATACATAAATTTAAACTGAGCATCATCAAGGTGTAAGATACAGAGCCAGGCATTGGGTATATGCAGAGGTGACAGCACCCCGCCATCCTGAAGTTCAACAATTCAGTGGAGGAATTCTCTCATTCATTTGTTCATTCATCCGACAAATATATATTAAACTATTATGTGCTTGGCACTGGAGCTGGGGATATAGGCACTCTAGTGAGGATCAGGACTCTTTCATAAATCATTTTTATTTATGGCAAATACAATACAAATGAGTGACACAACCAGGACATAATTCTGGGAGAGATGATCAGGAATCACTTGAGAAGAGCTTTATGTGAGTTGCATTTCAATATTGGATATCGCTCAGAATGGTAATTTTTATTTAGATTTTAGAGGATGATTGAAGAATCATTTTCCTCTGGTCACTCTCAGTGCATTCTGAGTATGGCAAACGGTGAACACAAATGTTGTAGGGGAAGGGGTAAAGACAGGGACAGAGAGAGAACAGAAACACCTGTTCCCTTACCATGATTGTGACTGAAACCTTATCAGGAATCCAATCTGAATGCCTAGCTCTACAATTTTGAGAAATCTGGCAAAGTAGCACATGTATATGTGTGTGTATACATTTACATACACACACACACACACACACACACACACACACACACACACACTGAAATGGGGCCCCTGCACTATGGTGAGAAGATGAACTCTGAAAGTAGAGGGTAGAACATTTTGTAATTCTGAGGACTGTGTGTATTAAATATTAAAATGAAGCCAAACAATTAGAGGAGCTGAATCTATTCTGATATGTAGGAATAATCTTAACAACTGCAAAGATATGTCAAAAGCCAATACCAAACTATAGCAGCCCTCAATTGGGGAAGCAACATGCAGTGTAATTGAAGCCACATCAAGAACTACTTGATAACTTCAGGAAACCAGGAAAGAGATGCTTTGTAAATAGAAAGAGTTAATTACCTCAAAGTGACCATGACCTTGCATTTTTAAATTTATGTGAAGAGTCAGACTTTGAAAAATGTCTCTTGGCTCCTGTCATAAGACTCGGCAATTCCAGACCTCTTGTGATGTGGGAAACAAGGGGAAAGTGTGAGATAATGGTGGAGGCGGGTAAGAGACAAGCCAGACTTCCTCTCTTCTGTGTTCCTTTTGTTGCCACTGCCAAGATGCCTACCCCCAAGAAATAAAGAGTCTTTTGGGTTTTCGACTCAGGAAGAAAACTGGTCCCTTTTTCTGTAAACTCCCTCCATCAATAGCAACTTGCTTATCAAAACCACCCATCTGGAGCAAACCAAAATGGCCTTCCTACCAGGGTGGATCAAGTTGGGCAATAACTATGCACAAATAGGAAAGTACAGAGACAGAAAGTCAATGCAGGTAGGCTGTGTTCAAGGTGACACCTCTGGCTTCCAGTTGTATATTTTTGTCCAGTCAACTAAGATCAGCACATGACTGGTTTCTCCTAACAGTGGTGCAAATAGTGACTCAGAAGCAAGATAAAACAGCTATGAGGACATTATCCGCTCAGACACTTGCTGACATCAGAAGCAGAGTGCAACAAGCTGGTGTCCCATCTTGCAGCAATATTGTCTCAGTGCAGAGAGGCCATACGGAGAAAATGTGTCTCTGAATGGAATTCAAACCCTTGGCACTTGATATGGAACGTGACGAGAAAGCGATCTCTGTATCCTGGAGCCCACAGCAACAAAGGAAGGGGGTCCTGGGCATAGTTGACATGTTGCCATAACTCAAGATATGGAAATTTCAGAAATATCACAGTAAAAAATGTTACCATCACACAGCCGGAGAGTTTAAAGATGAGCACAACTCAAGACAAACGGAAAGCTCTAAAAATGAAACTGTCATTTCAAGAGCGTGCAGCTCAGCCCCCAGTCCTGGTGTTTGCTTCCATAGGAAGGAAGAGCTAGAACAGAAACTCTGTTGTCCCTCCCTCCTCCTGGGGACAGAACCGATGATGGGCCAGTTTGGGAAAAGGAGCTGAGTATTGTCGGCCCACAGAAAGCTTGCATGCCAAGCTTCCCTCCTGGGTGCCCAGTGGGGCCTGAGGGAGGGGGTCCGCATTTGCCCAGCTGTGCCAATGACTAGGGCAAGTTTGCCCATCCTGGGAATGAAGACCTGGATCCCTCATATTTAATTAAACTGTGTTTTCTTAAAGTTTATCATTAGTAAAACTGACACGAGCTCTGCATCTGCCTGACTCCTCTGTTCTTCAACTGTTTCTTAATTTGGGTGGGAAACAGAGGTGCCACAAACCATACCAATTATGAAACAATTGAATGTACAATGGTGCAGCCACTATGGAAAACAGTTTGGCAGTCCTCAAACAGTTAAACATAGAGTCACCATATGACCCAGCAATGCCACTCCTAGGAATGAAATGAAAACACAGGTCCACACAAAAACTGTACAAGAATGTTTATAGCAGCATTACTCTGATAACCCAAAAAGTGGAAATAACACAAATGTCCATCAACTGATAAATGGATCGATCAAATATAGCATATCCATACAAGAGAAACTTATTCAGCAATGAAAAAAAATTAAGTACTAATACATGCTACACCATGGATGAACCATGAAAACATTTTGCTAAACGGAGAAAGAAGGTAGACACAAAAAGCCACATATTGCATAATTCTATTTACATGAAATGTACAGAATAAACAAATCCAAAGAGACAAAAAGTAGGTTAGTTGTTTCCAGAAGTTAGGAATAGGGGTACTATGGACTGAATTGTGGCCTCCCCCAGAATTCATATGTTGAAGACCTAATCCACAATGTGATATATTTGCAGATAAGGCCTATAAGGAGATAATTAAGGTTAAATGAGGCTATAAGGGTGGGACTCTGATATGTTAGGATTAGTGTCCTTATAAAAAGAGTCACTAGAGAGTTCTCTCTGCACACACACAAAGAAGAGGTCATGTGAGTGCACAGCAAGATAGGAGCAGCCTACACACCAACAGGAGAGGCCTAAGAATGAAACCTAGCTGGCTAGCACCTTGACCTTGGACCTTCCAGCATTCATAACTGTAAGAAATAAACTTCTGTTGCCTAAGCCACCCATTCTATGGTATTTTGTTAGGTCAGACTGAGGAAACTAACACAGGGAGTGACTGTTAATGGGTACAAGGTTTCTTTTTGGGGTAATAGAAATGTTCTAAAATTGACTACGGTGGTGGATGGACAAGTCTAAGAAAATACCGAAAGCCACAGAATTTTAAATGGGTGAATTTTATGGCATGTGAATTATATCTCGATAAAGCTATTTTTCAAAACCATTTTATACACAGGTTTCTTCTAGAATTCATAAATGGTGAAAAAAAGGTAAAGTTAGTACATGGCAGATCTTCCTGTAAAATGTAACTGAGGGGAGTAGGTGCACAGTTAGGGGGTCTGGCGCTGCAAGTAACAATGACTTAACAATAAGGATGTTTTATCTCACATATTAGGAAGTCCACATATGGGGCACCTCCAGGGTTGGTTTATTTTGAATATCAACATTGCCAAGAACCTCCCCTGGTTACAGTCTGGAACACACTGGTTTACCCTATTATATTGGATCCACTTGTGATTGCAAATAGCTGCCAGAGTTCCAAGCATCATGCTTCACAGAGCCATGTCCAGAAGTACAAAAATCAATATTTTGGGTTAAAAAAAAAAAAAAAAAAAAAATATATATATATATATATATATATATATATATATACACACACACACACAGTATCTCTTTGTTAAGAGGAAGGAAAGCCTTTCCCAGCACTGCCTCTCATATGACATTGGCCAGAACTGTGTCACATGGCCACTCCTAAACCAATCACTAACAAGGGGAATGACATCATATGTTCAGTTTGGACCCATGAGGACTGATCTCTGAGACCAGGGAGGTCTTTTCCCTAACCACATGGATTCTGTAAACAAGGAAGAAAGAGTGAGGAATGCATTTAGGTATGCAAACAGTGGTGTCTGCTAAGTGAGCTAAGTGATCTCTACATGTCCTTGCAGCTCAAATATCCTGTCACCAGGTGAAAAGCCAACATGAAACCCTAGCTAAGTAATGCTTCTTATTTCTAACATAAAGGTGTCACAGGCCTGTTTGTTCTTTAACTCCAGCTCAGATCTTCTACCAAGGGTCACAAGAGTCATGGGGACTTGTTCAAGAGCCTAGCCCAGGACAGACACTTAGCACCATAATAAAAAAAGTGCCCAAAGTCACTCTATTAGTTAGGATGACCTAGAATGTGCTGCAGTAACAAACTAATCCTGAAATAGAGGCTTAGCATCACAGGGATTTTTCTTCCTACATGTTGCAAGTCCAATGTGGGCCAGCAGAGGGCTCTGCAGTCACTCAGGAGCCTGGGCTGATAGAGGCTCCACCATCTTTTGGTGCCACTTCTCAGCACAGCCTCACAGTTTGATAAGGCATGGAGCATTGAACCTGTTCTTAAGTGCCTCTGACTAGAAGTGACATTTGTGACTTCTGCTCACAGCTCATCAGCCAGAATTAGAAATATGGTCCTAACATAACTGGGGGAGACATGGGAAGTGTTGCCACATGCCCAGAAAGGGGAGGAAAATCAGATATGATGAGCAAATCCAGTCTCTATTATAGACACTTTCCCTCTCAGGTCATCAGAATCTGAACCCTTGACTTGATCCTGTCAGTGCTCTAGTTCTACACTGACATCTCCATCTGAATTATCAATTAATGATTTTGTATTTATATCTCATCATTAATGAATTTTTAAAAAATACTTCCTCAGGGTTTTTTTTCTTTTTCTTTTCCCTGCTTGTTTTTTAAGTCATGAACATACCATGTGAGTAGATGACCAAAATAAGTGTGCAACAAATTCAGGCTTGTTGGGCATCCATGAGAAGAGTCTAGGACTATAATCAAATAATTGCATATTAAATAAATATAAGTTGGCATATTCTATTATGTCCATTTTTTTGACCCTCACTGGGTATCCAGCAACACAATTCTGAAACTGACTAACTGAAATTAGAGTCAGACTCCACATGCTTAAGAGCACAGTCCTCCATGAGACCGTCTCCATGTCAGATACCAGCCACAAGTGGGATGCCCAGATCGCCCACACTTCTGACAGAATGGCTTTATATTCAGGGATTCCCACAACCCCCTCAGTTTCAACAATTCACTAGAACAACTCACAGAACTCAGGAAAGCACTATACTTAAGACTGTAGTTTTACTATAACGGATACAAATTGGAAACAGCCAAAAGAAGAGATGCACAGGACAAGGTCTGATGGGGAGGCAGGAACCCAGAGCTTGTATGCCCTCTCCTCCTATCTGAGGGTGAATCTGGGGGAATCACCCTTGTAGCACATCGCTGGGTTCACCAATCAAGAAACTCCACTGAAGCCATGGTATGCAGAGTTTTTACTGGGGTTTCATTACATAGCCATGATTGATTGAATCATTGACCATGTGGTTGAACTCAAGCTCCGGTCTCCCTCCTCTCCCTGGAGGTTAGACTGGCCTAAAATTCCAAGGATCTTTCAATCTTTTGTGTGACCAGCCCCCAGGGTGTCTAAGGGCCCACTCTGAGTCACCTCATTAGCATTACAAAGACTCCATTCATGTTGGAAATTACAAGTTTCTAAGGCTCTGTGCTAGGGACTGGGGACAAAACCAGATATAGTATTTATTATGCCACACAAACAAAACCACATTTTTAGTTTTCCTCTTCATGCTCTGTTCTACAGTACAACCGCACCTCATCTGGGGAACATATGCTGCATATGGATGCCTGAAACTGAAGATAGTACCCTATACATGGTATGTTTTTTTCCTATATATGCATACCTATAATAAAGTTTAATTTGTAAATCAGGCACAGTAAGAGATTAACAACCATACCTAATAAAATAGAACAATTATAACAATATACTGTAATAAAAGTAATGTGAATGGGGTATCTCCGTGTGTTTCTCAAAATACCTGATTGTACCGTACTCACCCTTCCTGTTGTGATGATGTGAGATGATAAATGCCTGCGTAATGAGATGAAGTGAAGAATAGTGTTAGGCTTCTATAGCCCTTATGATGATATATCAGAAGGAAGGTCATCAGCTTCAGGTGATCCTGGGTCATTGAGCATGATCATGTGGGTGGTTGGATGTCAGGAACAGATGGTGTTGATGACAAATGGGCAGGTAATATATATATATATTGGACAAAGGGATGATTCATGTCTCCAGTGGGATGGGCAGGATGGTGCAAGATTTAACCACACTACTCAGAACAGCTCACAATATCAAACTTATGAACTGTATTTCTGGAATTTTTCATTTAATATTTTCAGACCACTGTTGGCTGTGATTGACCATGGGTAAGTGAAACTGTGGACAACAAAATCGCGGATAACAGGACCAATGTATTTCTAATCAGTGCTGATAATGACAGTTTTCCCAATAGAATCATTGACCCAAGAGTTATATTGGGAAGGATCTTAGAGTTTCCCCTTTTTTACAGATAGGCAAACAAAGACTCACAGAAGTTACATTACTTGCCTAAAGCCACAGCTAACTTGTAGAAGAATTGGGATTAGATCCTGAGTCTTCTCTTTGACCTGTGTACTTTACAGTAAGCCCTAATATCTCTAATGTCATGTAGCTAACACACATTTTTAACATCACTCCTCCAATTCAGAGTTCCCTACTAGTCCACCCCAGAGCCCAAAGCTGAGCTTCTCCTAGTCCCGTTGGTCCCAGCCCTCCATCCCCGAGCGCTAACTGGCCTGCTAGCCAATGAACAGCACAATCCCCCCCCTTGAGGCACAGGGTTAGGATGAGATCTCGGCTCAGCTTCAGAGATACTAGGAAACTCGATTCACAGTGAGTTCTTAGAGCCAAGGAGTTACAAGAGAAAGGAGGGGGCTTTCCAGACTCAGACAGGGCAGGCTCCAAGTCCTGGCTGCCTCTGAGAAGAGCTCTCCTTCATGATGCTCCAGAGCCAAGTCAGCCTCCCGTTTCCATTCTGGTCCTTTCAAGGAAACAGAGATCACTGAGAGAAGAAACCTCAGTCCCCTCTCCACCCCTAGTTACCACAGAGTGACTAGAGCAGGCTTAGGGCCAGCCCAAGCAAGATTATTACAATATCAGAAACACCCCATTTCTGAAAAAAATCTCTCCGCCATCATTTGCATTCTGAGACCTTAAATTCCTTTAAGGTAAATAAATCCTTTCACTTTATGATGAGAGATAAATTTCAAAAGGTAAAAACCCAGCAGAGGGAATCCATTTATGCAAACTCTCACTAGAGTGGGATTGATGGCTATCTGATTATGAGTTTTGTTCTGCATTTCATTTTAAAGTCAGAGAGCATTAACAAGCACAAAGGTACTGAGTACATTAAGTCCATCCCAAAATTACACGCTGAGCTGATCACAGATAGCAACACGGTATCTGCTTGTATTTCATCTCTTATCCCTTACCCTTGCTTATGGATATGAGGTAATTTATAAAGAAATAAAATTTATTTCTTACAGTTTTGGAGGCTGGGAAGTCCAAAGTCCAGGGAACACATCTCGTGAGGGCCTTGTTCTTGGTGGTGACTCTCCACAGCAATGCAGGGTGTCACCTGGTGAGAATGGGCTGAGCAGGAGAGCTAACCTGCTCACTCCCGCTCCTTATAAAGCCATCAGAACTGTGCCCATGATAACTCGCTACTCCATGAGAGGATGAATGCATTCACAAAGGCATAGTCCTGAAAATCTAATCACCTTTTAAAGGCTCCACCTTTCAATTACCGTAAGATTTCTCATCCCCTTAATGTTGTTACAATGGGGGTCAAGTTTCCGATGCATTAACTTTTGAGGGACATATTTAACCCATAGCAGGAGGAGAGGCAAGAAGTGTATATCAACTGTAAATTGCCTAATAATCAAGGTCTTGAATTGCCTAATAATCAAGAATCATTGCCCAATTACCTAATAATCAAAAATAACGAAGAAGTCTCACGAATTATTGCCTTCTTCCTTGGAAGACTGATGAATAAAAGATATGAGCTCCTAACATGAAAGTAAAACTCAATATAAAAATAATTTTTAAAACTAACTCATCTGGGCTGAGCCCGTGGTGCAGTCAGGAGGGTGTGGCGCTGGGAGCGCAGCAGCGCTCCCGCCACGGGTTCGGATCCTATATAGGGATGACCAGTGCGCTCACAGCGCTCACTGGCTGAGCGCGGTGCAGCTGGTCTCAAAAAGGACAAAAAAAACCAAAAACTAACTCATCTAAATATGTTTTTTTAAAGCACAAACACACTATATTTATTCATCTAAGTCTTTCACCAATTGAAATCCTCTCCACTCATTATACGTACCTTCCCTTCTAAGTAATAAATAAAATAATTTTTTTTATAGACAATTCTTCCTCAGCTACCCCTAACCCCTAATCAAACAATTGTGTCAAAGATTAGAATTTTGTAAGATCCCTAAAGAAGTGCGGAATGTATTGAAACCTGGTTGCTTTTGGAAATGAAAGGGGTGGTACTTCTCCAATGCTGGTCTGTGAGGTAGGATCCAGCTGCCTTCGTCAGAACCTGGGGTGCTTTGTGACAGTAAGAATCTAGGGCTCTGTGATTATATAAATGGACCATATAAATGTACTGGGCTCCTGTTTGGGGCACCATTTTAATCTGTAATATACAGTCAGGTTCAGTACACAATACCCCAAAGTAGGGGCCTCGGCATGCTGAGTGCTCTGAAGTGGAGAAGACTGGAAGGGCCTCAGAGGCAAGAAGTTCTCGCTCACCTTCTCCCACCCTCCTTTCTCCTTTCACTATGTCTCCCCCAAGGTGGGTCATACAAACTAGAACCCCACTCCCCCAAAGCAAGCCAGAAAACCTAGAAAGGTCACTCTCTGACCTACCTCCCCTGACAGCAGGTCATAAGATTCTCATGTGACAGGTGTCCTGCCCTATACCTGGAGGGAATGATAGCTACACAGAGAGGCCAAGCAGAATCTGGACAGACCTTGCTGTGATCCCCCACTTTATTACCATTAGATCATACCCTTTTTGTCCAGTCACGTTTCTCTACAACTTCCATGTCTTTCATCAGCCTTAGCATAAAAATATAGTTTTCCCTGGGTCCTTTGGTCTTTATTTCTGAAGGCTCCCATGTCATACAAAACTTTGATTAAATAAATTTGTTATGCTTTTCTCTGTTAACCTGTCTTTCATCATAAGGTGTCAGTGTGAACCTTGCGATGGGTGAGGACAAGAAATTATTTTTTTTGTCTGCAATTCCAAAATTGTTATTAAAAATCAATTGCCCTTCAAGTTATAAACAATTCTCATCAAAACTGACTTTTTTCTTTACCTCTACGCATTTTTTCTAAAACTAGTAAACTCATATAACACTTGGCCATCCTTAAATGAAAAGACCCTACAAAGTGCATTTAGCAAGTATCTGTATTATGACTAAACTTTGCACCAAAAGGAAAATTCATAACTTTTGACCATGTTAGCCTTTAATTCCCAAACTAATGACTTGTTCCATTGTCATATAAATATTAAAGAATGTTAGTACATCAAAAGAGTAATTATTTTAAAATGCTAATGCTGAGACTGCAAACAAAAGAGCAAAAACAAGAGCAATCTCCTCCCCCTTTGTGTGCCCACACTCCCTAATGAGGACAAATAGCTCCATATAGTTATTCAATAAAACGATGCGGTGTGAAGTGGAAGATCAGAGCCTGCTACATAATTGGCAGGGCCCAGCGCAAAATGAAAATGCAGACCCCTGTTCAAAAAGCAGGGAAAAAAGCTTTTCCTTTCTTCCATTCTCTCTCTCTCCTGACCTGTTATGGTGGTTTTTATTTGGATTTAATGTCACACTTTTTTGGCATGAGGATGTTCACACGGTGAGTATTGACCCTCACAGCAACTCTGGCTGTGAATTCTCCAGCCCCAGCACCTGCATCCCCACCTATGCTCCCACCAACCCAACCTCCCACCAGGTTTGGGCTGAGGACCCATCCCAAGAAGCAAAGAGTAGGACCCCATGTGAGCAGAGACTCCATTGTCCCATTCGACTTTACGTACAAGACACAAGTTCAAAGATAAAATCATTAATGTCAAGTAGGCAAACACAGAGCATTGTACCTCAAACACATGGCCCCGCTCTGGGTCGGCCCCGTAAGAGCCCTTGGGTTACAGGAATACGCTACATGGGACCAGGACATTGAGAAAGTGATCAAAACAAAAACTAGATGCTGCCACTTATTTGAAAACACACGTACTTGATGAATAATTCTTTTTAAAAAAGAGAACAAAACCCAGCCTTTTGATCAGGGGTGGGCCAACCTTTTCTGTAAAGGAAAAGGCAGTAAATATTTTTACCTTAGAAGCCATGGGGTCTCAGCTCTGCTGTTGCAGCTGGAGCCCAACCATAGGTAACGTGCAAACAAATGGGCACAATGGTGTTCCGATACAAATTGTTTACGGACACAGAAATTTAAGTTTGTCATGATGTTCATTTGCCATGAAATATTATCATTCTTTTGATTTTTTTCTCCAACCATTTAAAAATGTGAAAATCATTCTTAGCTCACAACTGAACAAAAACAGGTGGCCAGCTGGACTTGGGCAAAGGGCAGTAGCTTGCTCTGGAGCACAGTAGATTCAGTATGGAAAACTAAGGAGGCCTATAGTAATTCCTCAAATCTTTATGCATCATTGCAATGGTGAAATAAAGAGACGCAGCATTTGTGAGTATTCAGGAAAGAGAGAGGGAATAAGAGGAAGTAAGCTTGGAGCCAAACCCAGATCTATTATCCATCAGCTGGACAACCGTGGGCCTCAGTTTCCTTATCTGTAAAATGAAGGGAGAGAAATGATCAGATCACTCCAAAGCCTTTTCTGGCTCTAAACAGGGTGTAAGAAAATATTTAATACAGTCTTTAAAAAAAAATTTTTTTTTTTAAAGCTTCCTCTTATTCATCCTTCCCAAGTGAAATCCCTCAGGGTTGAGCACACAGTACCAGGTCATATATTCCCACCTGCAAAAAATAAATCGCAGCGTTCTTCTTATTTTCTCCTTAAATGGTACCCATTTTTATGATTAGTCCATATTGTGTCTGTGTGAAAGGGGCTTATGTAAACCTCAGTCTTAGTAGGCAGTGCTTTTAAAATGTGGAGCTCATCTACAAATTTGCATTCAGCCCCTTCAGAGTCAGTGAGCTTTAATTAAACAATACCAACAAAAACACACAAGCGGTGTTGCTGATGAGTACAATAGAATCCAGTTTCTCTTTTTTCTTTATGTCCAGCAAATCTCGAACACAAAGTCTAGTAAAATAATCATGATCTTCATACCTCCTAGCATCCTCTTTAATAACTACTTTCGTTCTTTATCTGTGATTTCTAAATCTAGTTAGTTTATGCTTTAATTGAGCTTCCAAGTCATAAGGGAAATTTGCTAAAAATACAGATTTCTGGGTCCTATACCAGACCTATGAATTAGGATGTCCAGAGATGCAGTCCCCAAATCTATATGTTTTAATATGATTTCGATGAGGCCAGCCCAGTGCAGGTTCCTGGACCAAAGTTTAGAAGCAGCACTAAATCACACAGGCCCAGTCTCCAGGGATCTGGACCCTAAGTATATACTGGCTGTGCTGTATAGGACACAATGGGTCACAAAATTGTAATGACCAAAGGTTGTTTGTGCAGTATTTGCTAATGACACACTGTAGGATCAGAATTTTGCCAGCTGACCCACCTACAGCCCCTAGTAGGGTATTCTGATTCTACTCAGACATCTAGTAGGCAGGTGACCACACAGTCCACACAGAGATAGGGTGACAGAGTGAGGAATGAACATACCTGGGTTTGCAACCCATCTGCATTCCCACTGACAAGTTGGGGACCTTGGGCAAGTCGCTTTCGCCATCTGATTTTACTTTCTTCAGCTATGGAACTGGAACTAATGATGTCTGCCTCTTGGGGCGGATGCAAAGTCAAATGCAGCAGTGACTCAGCCACTGTTCAGCTGTTGACAGAAGAAACCACCCTCTCTCGTATGTAGAAATTTCTTTCTCAGGGAACCCAGCCGAAGACATCTGTGCAAAGTGCCTCATTATAGGAAGCATTCAACAAAGGGAAGCTACCATAGTTCGAGTCTAAGAGGCATCATGAGATACACATTATTAATGGAGGGATTCAGTGCTTACAAAATTATTGAAAGGCCTGGAAGAGTGGGCTCTAGGTTGGGCTTTCAGAAATAACTCCCAGAGCAACACCCCAGAACCGGCCCACCAAGAGAAGGGCCACATTATCCATAGCTAGGCGCCAGGGAATCAGGAAGCTGCTGAATGGCAAAGATCCAGGATCACACAACTTGGCAAAGCTCCAATGATAAGGAAGCCACTTTCACTCTAAGCACCAGGAAATCTCCCTAAGAACTGATGTGTCTAGAACCACCCCAGCCATACCCTGCTTGCTGCTGTGATGGCTGCTCATGCTGTTTCAGAAAAAACACCTCCAACCTGCTCACCAGCAGCAGAGGCAGGAGAGGCAAGGCTTCAGCCTGCCAAATCACTGAGTTCAAATATCGGCCAGCCCGGCATCTCGGCATAATGGGACATCTCGGCATCCCTTGCTACAATGGGACCCAGAAACATTTTTTTTTTTTCCCCTTTTTGTCTTTTTTTCGTATCTGGCAATGGATCGCAACCCTCAGTGTCGTGCCCGTACCGGACCGGGACCGGCAACGGGATCGCAACCCTCGGTGTTGCTCTCACACCTCACTCAGCCAGTGAGCGGGAACCGGTCTGTATGTGGGATCCGAACCCTTGGCGGGAGTGCCACCGTGCTCCCAAGCGGCGCACTGTAGCAGTGCGCCACCGGGCCGGCCCGCAGAAACATATTTTTTAGCCTTTGGTCTCTACAGTTCAGGAAAGCAAACGAGGAGGGTTGAATGATTGCCAGTCCTCCCCCTCCCCACCCCCTAGAGCTTTTATAAAGAACATAGCAAGCACCAAGTAAGCACTCAATACTTTCCCGGCTAGGGTAAACATGAAAAATGGTACATGTTTTCCTTGTTAGCTTAGGAAAGAATCAAATAAAAGGGAAAGCTGACCTTTCTTTTCTCCTGGGTGGCTTCTGTCCCCAGACAAGAATGTCTCCCCCTGTTACCTACCCAGCAATAACACAGATGAAGTTTGCTGGCTTGGAAAGTAGCTGAGAAAGTGAAATTTCTAGACAAAGCAAGCAAAAGAATGCTCTCTTACAACTAAGACAGCCTTAGCTGTCTGATAGGGTTTAGGGATTCTGGGGCTGCGATGGCCTTCAGAGTTTTCCCCAGCTGGGACCAGTGGGGAGCAGGCCTTTATACTGCCATATCAACCACTCATTGGACGCAATCTCCGCCTTCCCCCCAACTCCCTGGAAGGGTTGTGGCATTGGTGAGGTCTGCCTTTGACCAAGGGAAGTTGGGGGAGCATCTCAGGTTAAGTTATCAGTCATTGCTCTTGCATCCACTGCAATATATAATCTCATGTATTCTTTGCCCTATGATTAGGTACTGTCTTTCTCAATCCCCACTAAAAGGATGACACTGCTAGGGTGGAATCCCTTTCCTGAGACTTAGCAGCTGTGCAGTTGTGAACAAGCACTGAAACTCTCTAAGTCTCCATTTCCTCATCTGTAAAATGTGCATGGGAACAGCTCCTACCTCGTAGGGTGTTGTGGATATTACATGAAATAATGCAGGTTGGGCCAACTGTACCCAGTCATAACAAGTGCTCACGAATGACTGCTGCTATTGTTGCTGTTGTTATTACCACCACCACCCCACTTCGGTCTAGACGTATGCCTCAGCCATGTTACTGACAGTCTTTGGAATGTTCCCACAGCTGGAGAAGAATTTTTGCAGAACTGAAAAGAATGCTTCCTTGTAAAAGAACAATTGCTAGCACTTCCATAGTCCTCCAAGACATGCCAAGGGCTTCACCTGTCCTGCCTGCTCTCTGTGGGTTGTCAGCCACTTATCTGCTCACTGCTTCCTTCCATCCCATACTCCCCACCCCCAACATCCCTTAGGAGCCCTCACAGTACCCAATTCTTCTCAACCTCCTTTCCTTACACACACCAATAAGAGGCTGGGCCAGAGGCCCCACATTAACCCGGTGAGACAGGCAGGAGAAAGTGCGAATGGCCAGGTGAACACCCCCTAGAGGTAGCAATTCCCTACATCAGATAACCCAACTCACCAAGGTTTCCCAATGCAGAAGGCCCAGTCCTCTGAAGTTTAGATTTATTTCTCCATTTTGACATGTAATGCGATTTCATCAAAAGAAGCCAGTTTGGAGCCAGAAAAAACACGATAAATTGTTTCATTTGTTTTTACACATTAGCCAGAAGCCTCTGACCTCCTAGAAGTTTTAGAAAATTCCAAATCTTGGTTCTTCTTCCCCTGTCAAAAAAAGCCACTTTCGCTAGTAATCTTTTATTCCCGAATAGATTTTATTTTCTAGAGCAATTTTTCACAGCAAAATTGAGCAGCAGGTACAGAGATTTCCCACACGCCCCCCCCAGCCTCCCCCACTGATAAGAGTTTGAATGTGTTGTCCCCTCAAAGCTCATGTCAAAATCTGATCCCCATCTTGGCAATGTTGGGAACAGTTTGGGTTATGGGGGCAGATCTCTCATGAAGAGATTAACATGGGGGGAAAGGGGGAGTTGTGAGTGAGATCTCGCTCTATTGGTTCCCTCGAGAGCTTGTTGTTTAAAGGACCCTGGCACCTCCCCTCCCTCTCTCTCTTGCTCTGTCTTGCCATGTGATCTGTTTGTACCCATTGGCTGCCTGTGGTTTTCCAGCATGAGTAGAAGCAGCCTGAGGCTCACACCAGATGCAGCTGTCCCAGAATCATTAGCCAAATAAACCTCTGTTCTTCATAAATTACCCAGTCTCAGGTATTCTGTTAGAGCAACACAAAAACAGACTAACACAACCACTATCAATCTTTTTAATGATGTAATCTTTTTAATGATCACCTCTAATAAAATATTTTTCATAAACCCTGAAGGATAAGTACAGTCACATTCTAATGTAGCAAAAAAATTATGCAATGTGTATCTATTCTTTTTTTTTTTCCCTTTTTGTCTTTTTTACTGACCGGCAACGGGATCGCAACCCTCAGTGTTGCGCCCGCTCCGCGCTCAGCCAGTGAGCAGGAACCGGTCTCCACATAGGATCCGAACCCTCGGCGGGAGCGCCGCCATGCTCCCAAGCGGCGCACTCTCCAGTGCGCCACCGGGCCGGCCCCTATTCTTGATACAATCATAATACAACAAAGCTATAATTTTGCCTCCTTGGCTTCAAATTCCACATTCACTTCAAAGAAATTAAATAAACTCTATACCTATAGCAATGTTCTTTTGGAGGATGATGGTGGTGTTAGTTTTTCTAATGGGTTGTCCATAGACATCTCCTATAACTGGAAGAACACTTTCCTCTCCTCCTGTCTCTCCAAGATTCAGCATCTATCTCGAATACTAACCCTTTCCTGTTGCTGCCTCAAGTTCCTTTTTTTTTTTTTTTTTTTTTTTGCTTTTTACGGTTATTATCAGAACTACTAGCTTTGGCACTTAATCTCCAATAGACTGCTACTCATAACCCATGACTCACAGAGATGTATTCACTAATATTCTTCATGTGACATAACCAAATTTTTCTATATTTAATTTCTATTTATTCATCCTGTCAATTTTCCAGTATTTCTCAAGTGTAGGTTTTTATTCAACGAGTGATTGTCCTAAAGTGTGTTTCTTTCAAATCTCCAGCACCAGGCTGGTCACACTGTACATATTCCAGGTAAAACACAGTTGCTTTAGACTGTCTTACAGTCAAAAAATCCAGAGCCCTTCCAGATTGAAGATAAAGTAAGAGAAAAGTCCATGCTTTGTCTGTTATGTATTTGTGAAGACTTTCTCCCATTCTTTGGCTTGCCTTTCAGTTTTCAATTTTCTTAAGTGTCTTTTGAAGAGCAAAAGTTTTTTGATTTTTTTTTTTTTCCTTTTTGTCTTTTTTCGTGACCGGCAACGGATCGCAACCCTCAGGGTCGCCCCCGTACCGGACTGGGACCGGCCACGGGATCGCAACCCTCGGTGTTGCTCCCGCACCTCGCTCAGCCAGTGACCGGCCAGTCTGCATGTGGGATCCGAACCCTCGGTGGGAGCGCCGCCGCGCTTCCCAAGCGGCGCACTATAGCAGTGCGCCACCGGGCCGGCCCAAAGTTTTTTGATTTTGATGAAATCTAACTTACCAATTTTCTCTTTTATGGTTTGTTCTTTATGTGTTATCTAAGAAATTTTTGCGTAAACTAAGGTCACAAAGAATTTCTGCTGTTTTCTTTTAATGTTATATTTTAGTTTTTACATGTAAGTTTATTATTCAAGTTAATGTTTGTATATTTTATGAGGTAAAATTCAAGGTTCTTTGTAATTCCATGTTGTTCCAGCACCATTTGTTAAAAGGTCTATCCTCTCCTCACTGAATTACCTTGACAGCTTGTCAAAAATCAATTGATCATATATCTGTGTATCCATACATGAACTCTCTTCTGTTCCACTCATCTACATGTCTATCCTTATGCTAATACCACTCTGTTTTGGTTACTGTAACTTCATAATAAATCTTGAAATCAGGCAGTGTATATCTTCCAATTTTGTTCTATTTTTCCCTCCATAAAATGATCTGACTCTTTTAGGTCATTGCATTTTCATATAAATTTTTTTTAAAGTTTATCAATTTCTTTTTTTGTTTGTTTCGGTGGCCAGTATGGGGATCCGAATCCTTGACCTTGGTATTATAACACTGTGGGTTTTGTTTTGGGGATTTTGTTTATTTGTTTTTAGAATTTGACAGGGCTGGCTGGTTGGCTCAGTTGGTTATAACACCGTTGTGTTTTCTGTAGGTGCCTTTTATCAGGGCAAGGAAATTTCCTTCAATTTCTAGTTTGCTGTAGGTGTTTGTTGGTGTTGTTTCTATTTTTATTATTTTATCATTACACATGTAAATATTTTTGCAACCCTTTACCAATTTAACCTTAACCCCCCTCCCCCCGCCCCCTTTTCCACCTCTGGTGTCCTCGGTTCCATTCTCTCCTTTTGAGAGTTCAAGGAATTGTTGTGATTGTTGTATCTTTTTTTTCTTTTTGTATGTGAGTGTATACATATATATATTTGTATATATTCCCCTCCACCCCCCCAGCTCTCACTTACTAGTGAAGACGTGGTATTTCTCTTTCTGTGCCTGGCTTATTTCACTTAACAAAATTTTCTCTAAGTTCATCCATGTTGCTGCAAATGGCAGAATCTCATTCTTTTCTATGGCAGAGTAGTACTCTATTGTGTATATGTCCAACATCTTACTTATCCAGTCATCCACCCATCAATGGACATTTAAATTGGTTCCAACTCTTAGCTATTGTAAATAGAGCTGCAGGTATTCCTTCAACATGATTTCCATTCCTTTGGGTATACACCCAGGAATGGGATTGCTGGATCTTATGGCAGTTCTATCTGCAGTTGTTTGAGGAATACTGTTTTCCATAACAGTTGCAACAATTTATAATCCCACCAACAATGTAGAAGTGTTCCCCTTTCTCCACATCCTCACCAGCCTTTGTTATTCTCTGCCTTTTTGATATTGGCCAGTCTAACTAGCATGAGATGATATCTCAATGTGGTTTTGATTTGCATTTCTCTGATGCTGAGTGATGTTGAGCATTTTTTCACGTGTATGTTGGCCATTTGTATATCTTCCTTTGAGAAATGCCTATTCAGCTCCTTTGCCCATTTTTTAATTGGATTACTTGTTTTTACCAGCCAACTGATATTTGACAAGATTTTAAGCTGTTTGAGTTCCTTGTATATTCTGGATATTAATCCCTTGTTGGATGCATAGTTTGCAAATATTTTCTCTCATTCTGTAGGTTATCTTTTCACTCTGTTAATTGTTTCTTTTGCTGTGCAGAAGCCTTTTAGTTTGATATAATCTCATTTGTTTATTTTTCCTTTTGTTGCCTGTGCTTTGGGGTCTTGTTCATAAAATCTTTGCCCAGTCCTACATCCTGAATGTTTCTCCTATGTTTTCTTTTAGTAATTTTGTAGTTTGGGGTCTTATATATGTCTTTAATCCATTTTTGAGTTGATTTTGCTATATGGTGAGATGTACAGTTCTGAAACTATTCTTCCACATATGGAAGTCCAGTTTTCTCAGCACCACTTACTGAAGAAGCCATCCTTTCCCCAATGTATGCCCCTGTTGCCCTCATCAAATATCAGTTGGCTGTTAAGTACATGGGTTGATTCTGGGTTCTCTATTCTGCTCCATTGGTCCGTCAATTTTTATGCCATTACCATGCTGTTTTGGTTACTATAGCTTTGTAATATAATTTGAAGTCAGATAGTATAATGCTTCCAGCTTTACTTCTATTACCATTATTTTTTTGCTTTTTTTGTTGTTCCATACGAATGTTAGGATTGTTTTTTCTATTTCTGTGAAGAATATCATTGGTATTTTGAAGGGGATTGCATTGAAGCTGTAGATCACCTTGAGTAATATGGACATTTTCACAATGTTAATTCTCTCAATCCAAGAGCATGGAATGTCTCTCCATTTTCTGGTGCTCTCTTTAATTGCTTTCAGCAGTGGTTTGTAGTTCTCATTGTAGAGATATTTCCCCTCATTGGTTAAATTGATTCCTAGGTATTGTTTTTTTGGTGGCTATTGTAAATGGGCTTGGTTTCTTGATTTCTTTTTCTGCTAGTTTGTCATTGGAATATAAAAAAGCTACTGATTTGGGGGTGTTGATTTTGTATCCTGTAACATTACTGAAACTGTTAATTGGCCCTAAGAGTTTTTTGGTAGAGTCTCTAGGTTTTTCTACATATAGGATCATGTCATCTGCAAACAGGGACAATTTGACTTCATCTTTTCCAATCTGGATGCCCTTTATTTCTTTCTTTCACCTGATTGCTCTGGCTAGTACTTCCAATACTATGTTGAATAGAAGTGGAGAGAGTGGGCATCTTTCTTGTCTTGTTCCTGTTCTTCATTCAGGATGATATTAGCGATGAGTTTGTCATATATGGCTTTTATTGTGTCAAGATACTTTTCTTCTATATCTAATTTTCTGAAAGTCATTATCACAAAAAGATGTTGAATTTTTTCAAATTCACTTTCTGTGTCTATTGAGATAATCATATGGTTTTTGTCCTTGATTTTGTTGATGTGGTATATCTCATTTATTGACTTGCCTATGTTGAACCATCCTTATATCTAATTTTCTGAAAGTCATTATCACAAAAAGATGTTGAATTTTTTCAAATTCACTTTCTGTGTCTATTGAGATAATCATATGGTTTTTGTCCTTGATTTTGTTGATGTGGTATATCTCATTTATTGACTTGCCTATGTTGAACCATCCTTGCATCAGAGATAAATCCCACTTGATCATGGTGTATACTGTTTTGGATGTGCTGCTGTATCCTGATTGCTAATATTTTGTTGAAGAGTTTTGCATCTATGTTCATCAGAGAAACGGGTCTATAGTTTTCTTTTTTTGTTGTATCTTTGTCTAGTTTTGGTATCTGTGTGATGCTGGCCTAATGGAATGAGTCTGGGAGAATAGCCTCTGTTTCAATTTTCTGGAATAGTTTGAAGAGAATTGGTATTAATTCCTCTCTAAAAGTCTGGTAGAATTCAGCAGTAAAGCAATCCAGTCCTGGGCTTTTCTTTGTTGGGAGACTGCTGATTACTGCTTCAATCTCATTGATTGTTATTGGTCTGTTCAGGTTTTTTACGTCTCCACAGTTCAGTCTAATTAGTCTGCATGTGTCCAAAAATTTATCCATTTCCTCCAGGTTGTCAAATTTGTTGGTGCATAGTTGTTTATAATAGTCTCTAAGGATTCTTTGTATTTCTGTGGTATTGATTGTAATATCTCCTGTTCATTTCCAATTTTTGTTATTTCGGTCTCTTCTTTTTTTAGTTAGCCTAGTTAATGGCTTGTCTATTCCATTTATCTTCTCAAAAAAACAGCTTTCTGTTTCATTGGTCACTTGTATCATTTTTGGGTTCTCTGTTTCATTTAGTTCTTCCTTGTACTTAATTCTTTCTGTCTACTAATTTGGGGATTGGATTATTCTTGTTTTTCTAGTTCTATGAGGTGTAGCATTAGGTTATTTGAAATCTTTCTACTCTATTGATGTAAGTGTTTATTGCAATAAACGTCCCTCTAGATACTGCTTTTGCAGTATCCCACAGGTTTTGGTAGGATATATCTTTATTAGTTTCAAGAAATTTTTTGATTTCCTGCTTAATTTCTTCTTGGACCCATAGGTTGCTCAGGAGCATGTTTAATTTCCATATATTTGTATAGTTTCCAGAGTTTTGCTCATTATTGATTTCTAGTTTTAATCCATTGCGGTCTAAAAAGATACTTGAAATGAAGTTAATTGAGACTTGATTTATGACCTTACACATGGTCTACCCTGGAAAAAGTTTCATGAGTTAATGAGAAGAATGTATATTCTGTAGTTGTTAGATGAAATGTTCTGTAGGTATCTCCCAGGTCCAATTGGTCTAAAGTGTAGTTTAAATTTAACATTTCTCTGTTGATTTGTTGCCTAGATGATCTCTCTAGTTCTAACAGAGGGGTGTTCAGGTCCCCTACTATTATCATATTGGGATATATCCCTTTCTTTAGGCCAAATAATATTTGCTTTATAAAACTGAGTCCTCCAGTGTCCGGTGAATATATATTTATGTTTGTTACATCTTCTTGTTGGGTAAATCCTTTTATCATTATATAGTAGCCTTGTTTCTTTTTATGGTTTTGGTTTAAAGTCTATTTTATTTGATATAAAAATAGCTATTCCTTCTCATTGTTGGTTTCCATTTGCATGGTTCATCTTTTTCCATCTGTGTGTCTTTACAGTTTAGGTGAGTCTTGAAGACAGCATACAGTTGGGTTTAACTTTTTAATCCAACCAGTCAGCTTGTGTCTTTTGAGCAGGGAGTTTAATCCATTTACATTTAGCATTGTTATTGATAGGTATTGTCTTACTCCTGGCATTTTATCAATTTTTGTTTGGATGCTTTAAATATCTTTTGTTCCTTTCTTCCCCTTTTACTGTTTGTCTTTGATGTTTGTTGGTTTTTTGTGGCACAAGATTTTATTTCCCTTTCTTATTTGCATTTTTGTCCTATCAGTGGATTTTGTTCTTTTGTATTCATGGTAGTGATCATTGTTTTTTGAATTCCATTGTTTTTTGAAGTCTGCTGTTAGACTGAAAGATGCTCCCTTATAGGTGACTTGACACTTTTCTTTTGCCTCTTTTAAGATTCTCTCTTTGTCTTTGAGCTTTGCCAGTTTGACTATAATGTGTCTTGGAGAGGATCCTTTTGGGTTGAATTTGTTTGGGGATCTTTGAGCCTCTTGGATATGAAGGTCCATGTCTCTCCCTATACCTGAGAAGTTTCATTATTTTGTTGAATAGGTTTTTCATGCTTTTTTCTTTCTCCTCCCCTTCTGGAACACCCATGATTCAAATGTTTGTGCACTTAAGGTTGTCTGCTAGCGCTCTTAGATTTTCTTCATTTTTAAAAAATTCTTTTCTTTTTTTTTTTTTCCTTTTTGTCTTTTTTCGTGTCCGGCAACAGATCGCAACCCTCAGTGTCATGCCCGTACCGGACCAGGACCAGCAACGGGATTGCAACCCTCGGTGCTGCGCCCGCACCTCACTCAGCCAGTGAGCAGGAACCGGTCTGTATGTGGGATCCAAACCCTCGGCGGGGGCGCTGCCACACTCCCAAGCAGCACACTGTAGCAGTGCGCCACCGGGCCGGCCCAAAAATTCTTTTCTTTTTTTCTCTACCTATCTCAAGAAGACTATCTTCAAGATCAGAAATTCTCTCTTCTTGTTCTAGACTGCTGTTTAAGCTCTCAGTTGTGGTTTTTATTTCATTGAATGAATCTTTCAGTTTAATGAGTTCTGCTACATTCTTCTTTAATGTATTAACCTCTGTGTAAATTTCCTCCTTCATATCCTGGATTTTTGTTGTTGTTGTTACATTATGTGGTCTGAGTCTTCTTGTTTCTCAGTGAGTTTCCTTAAGATTGTTGCTTTGAATTCCTTCTCAGTCATTTCAGGGGTTTCATGCTCTACAGGGCCTGGAATTTGAGGATTACTATATTCTTCTGGTGGTGTCATATTTTCTTGAATTTTCATATTTCAAGTACCTCTATGTTGGTGTCTTGTCATTTGTTAGAGCAGTTGCTTCTTTTGTTACTCTGGAGTGGGCTTTGAGGAGAGATACTTCCTCTTCTTTTCCTGGTGTCCACTGGTGACTCTCCTGTGTCAATGCAGTTGAGTGTCTGGCAGGTGCTTGCATGGTGGCTGTGGCTATTGCTGTGGCAATGAGCTGCTTTTGTGGCCACTATGGCATGGAGGGCTACCTGCACAGAAGTGGTATTTTTTGTGTGGTCTTTGCCTGCTGCCAAGTGTTGGGGGATGACCTCAGCTCTTTGCCTGCTGCTGTGTGTTGGGGGCTGCCAGATGTTTTGGTTTTTATTTTTGCTTTCTTAACCATGAATCAGTGTTGAAATTTATTGCCTGCTCTTTCTGCATCGATGGATGATCACGTAATTTTTCTTTAGTTTGTTAACATGTTGAATTACATTGATCAAGATTCAGTATTACACCAACCTTGCATGCCTGGTATAAAACTCATTTGGTCATAATGTATTTAAATATATATATTGCTGTATTCATTTGTTTGCAAAAATTTCCCAAAGTTTTGTTAAGGTGTCTATGTTCATGAGAGATATTGGTCTGCAGTTACCTGTAATGCTTTTGCCTGGTTTTGGTATCAGGATAGTGCTGGCTGGCAAAGTTTATCTCCTGTTCTATTACCCAGAAGGGTTTTTATAGAATTGACATTATTCTTCTTGAAATATTTAGTAGAATTCACCAGTGAAGCAATCAGGGACTGGAGTTTTCTTTGTGGGGAAGTTCAAAATTATGAATTCAATAGGACTATTTCAAGTTATCTGTTAATTCTTTAGTAAGCTTAGGTAATTTGTGTCTTTCAAGGAACCTATTCATTTTATCCAAGCTGTTGAATTTATTGATACAATGTTGTTTGTAATATTTTTTAAAAATCATCCTAAAATCCATAGAATCTATTTTTTCTGCCTGATAGACTCCAGACTGGTACATAGCTTTATCCTGTCTTCAGATGCCGACTGAAACATCAGCTTTTCATGGGTCTTGATCCTGCAGCCTTTGGACTGGAACTACACCATCAGCTCTCCTGGTCCTCAGGCCTTTTGGCTCAGACTCAAACTACACTATTGGGTCTCTTAGGTCTTCAACTTGCTGATTCACCCTGCAGATCTTGAGACTTGCCAGCTTCCATAACCACGAAACTGTTTGTCTAGTCTCTCTCCTGTTGGTTCTATTTCTCTGGAGACTCCTAATACACCTTCTTCTACTTGATTTGGACTTAATTCGATCTTTTCCTAGTGTCTTAGTGTGGAAACTTAGATTGAGACTTTTCCTCATTTCTAACAAAAAGTAATGCCATAAATTTCTTTCTAAGCACTGCTTTAGATGCATCCCACAAATTTTTTCATTTTGCCTAATTTAAAAATATTTCCTCATTGGTCTTATTTTTGACCCGTGAGTTATTTAGGCATATGCTGTTTAACTTCCAAATATTTGAGGACTTTTCAGATATCTTTGTTATTGATTTTTAGTTTAATTCTGTTGTTATCTGAGTATGTACTTTGTATGATTTCAGTCCTCTCAAATGTATTTGCAGGACAGTTCCCCAGGTAGCCTCGGACTGACCAAGTACTCCCCTCTATCCTCCTTCTTGTTTGTAGTTCTACTCTACAGTTCTATGTAGAATGTGCTGGGAATGCAACATCCTCACATAGGGGAAAGCTGCCTGAAACAGCTGGGGCCTCATTCTGAGATAGGGAGGAACAGGCTGGAACAGCCCAGGATCTGTTCCAATCCCCTTTGCCCCCAGAAACAAGATATCATTCAATGACTTAGCCCAGCAATTTCTGTGGCCCTCGGGGTATAAAATCCAGGGTGGGTTGCTTCCCAGGGTCCCTCAGCTGAGATGCAAGTGAAGTACGCACAGACAAAACTCCATTTGACTTAGACAGCTTTCCTGAACCTTATGGGGCTGGCTTACCCTGGATCCTAGGCTTCTATATTCCTTGCTGCCTGTCTGTAATTAACAAATCTGCTTCATGTAATTTGTGTTGGTGTGTCCTGTCTCCTGACTCAGACAAGTTGGTAACCACTGCACAGTGAACCTCCTTCATAGTATTGAGTTGTTTTATGGCCCAGAATATGGTCTATTTCAGTGAATATCACAAGCACATTTGAAAAGAATGTATTCTGCTGGTTGTTGGGTGGAGTATTCTGTCAGTGAAGTCAAGTTGGTTGACAGTGTTGTCCAAGACCTCTCTTTACTGTTTTTCAGTCCACCCTTGTGTTATGAATTACTGAGGGAGTAGTGTTACAATCTTGACCTATAACTGTAAATTTGCCTATTTCTTCCTTCAGTCCTATCTTTGTTTCATGTATCTTGAACCTCTATTACTAGGTTTATGAAAATTTAGAATTGTGTCCTCTTAATGAATCAAGTTCTTTATCATTTTGAAATGTTCCTTTTTATCCCTGATAATATTTATTGTTCTGAAGTCTACTTTCTTTGAGAGTAATACTGCTTTCTTCAACTAGTGTTAGCATAGTACATCTTTCCCATCTTTTTACTTTTAACCTATTTGTGTCCTTATTTTTAAAGTGGGTTTCTTGTAGACAGCATATAGCTGGGTCTTGCATTTTTATCTAATTTGACAATCTCTGCCTTTTAATTGGAGTGCTTAGAACGTTTACATCTAATGTTCAATGTGGGTTTAAATCTACCATCTTGCTATTTGTTTTCTATCTGTCCCATCTGTTTTGTCCCCTTTTTCTTCCTTTCTTCTTTTGGATTGTTTCCCACAATTTCATTTTCTCCCCACTATGGCTTATTAACTATACCTATCTTTTTTATTTAGTGGCTTCTCTAGGATTTGCAATATATACTCCTAACTTATAATCTATTTTCAAATAATGCTATACAACTTCATGTATAATGTGAGAACTTTACAACAATATATTTCCATTTCCCTCTTCTACTCCCTGTGCTATGTTGGCTGATTCAAGTGTATGTAACGATGTACATGATCAGTATGCCCATGATACAGCAACCTACACACAGGGCCCATCATACATAAGGCAAAGTGAGAAATAGAATAATACATCCCATTTATTAATATATATCATTATTTCGGAGAGAGGCTGACTGCATTGTCATCAGTCAGAACAACCATCAACCAATCTCAGCCCTGAGCAGGATGCTCCACGGCCCCCAGATGTACCACACATTGGCCTTTTATTTGCTGGATCATGGTGGTGTCTAGCAAAGGATCAGGAATTTCAAAGGCAAAGAGGGGGAGATAGAAGGTGGAGCTTGGGACAGCAGTTATTTACCAACCAGTTTAGAAATATTTCAGTATTTCACTGATAGGCCATTCAGGTGTGCACCAGCTATATGTATAACCTAGAGGTAGGTAATATGAAGCCCCTTTTATACACATGCATTTTTGGAGTCTTCAATATTGTATGGCATGTTTGCTAGTATGAGTGTGACAGAATTCTCTGAGGGCACGAGAAGAGGTATACAGATAGGTCCATAAGCAAAAGCAGACATAGAAGCCAAAGTAGAAAGAAAAAGCTCATATCTGTGTTACAAATCACAATAATGGCAGGACTTAGTACTTGCAGATGTTAGGTGCTATGTGAGGCAAATTACATTCATTATCTCTAAACTTCACCACAATCCTTTAAGGGCATATTGTTATCTTTAAGGGCATATTGTTATTCACAATCTGCAGATGAGGAATAGGAGGCATGGTGGGATTAAGGATTTGCCCAGGGTCACGCTGCTAAGAAAAGGCAGATCTGTGCTGTATTGATCTGACTCATCCCACTGCCCACTTTGATTGAGGTTATTCCTTACAGTATGTGAAAAATTACTTAAAAGTGTTTCACTCGTATTAAATGGTGTCAGCAATACCAAATAACCCCAGGCCCATGCTTCACTTCCCTGTATTCCTGAAAGCCCATGTAGACTAGAAATCATGGCTTGGAGCTGGAAAAACAACATGGGTTACTAAAGCTCCATGATTATGGGAAATCAGCCTCATAAACAGAGTACTCAATCCTTTAATTGATGCCACAAGTTGTAATCCTCGTAAGGCAGGATTCCCTGGAGCCTGCAGCCTTCCTTCATTTAACATTGTCTGGATGGCATGTGTAGCAACTCTAAACTGAAAGTGCTTCCTGCCTTGTACTAAAACAAAAGACTAAAAATAAGTTGACGAATTTATCCTCTTTTTTAAGACAGCATCCTTTTCCTTAGGTGGACTTACTTTTTTTTGGAATGGGAAAGTGACCCAGCTTAGTAAAGATGAATCCAACTCACTGCCCCTTAAGCCTGGCACTTTTCCTTTTTTTCTCAGCTGCATCTCCAGACAGGATCCAAAGAGGTGTTTTACAACCTCTTCTCTGGGTTTTATGGAGACTTACTTTACCCCTTCTGTACTAGCCTTTTAAAGCACTGTGTCAACCTTAAAAGGGCACCGGAAAGGGTGCAATCTTATTCTTTTCTAAGAGGGAGCACTAGAATTACTGTTCCTTGTCCGAATATCTGAAAGTTGGAGGACTTTCTGTAATACCCAAAACTCCCAAATTTATGGCCAGAGAAGTAAGCACAATCACTAATGTAACAAAACAAGCTTGGTTTAAAAGAGCTTTAGTTTTATAATTAACACATCTGCAGGCTCAATTACAGCACCTGAAAAAGTAAGCTACATAAAAGGAAATTGGCCTTGTAAACATACTCAAGCAACTATAAATGATTTTTTTATACTCAGAATGCCACAAAGCTTGGCACCAGAGCTCTTGGACCTTCATGAACTCGCTAAAAATAAAAATGTCCTCAGAACACAGGCGTAAAAACCTATGCACATGTTTATAGTATTAAATTAATATTTCTGTACTACAGAATACACAGGTGATTAGAAAATTTTTTCAATGCCAGTTTAAAACATTTTACCCAAAATTTACCATTTAACAACTTATTTTCGCTAAAGAGTTTGCGATTATCCAATTAGTTATACTTGGAGCAAATACTTGGAGATTATTGATCTAATTAAAAATTCTGGGCCGGCCCGGTGGCGCACTGGATAGTGCGCTGCTTGGGAAGCGCGGCGGCGCTCCCGCCGAGGGTTCAGATCCCACATACAGACCGGTTTCCGCTCACTGGCTGAGGCGCGGGGGCAACGCCAAGGGTTGCGATCCCGTTGCCGGTCCCGGTCCGGTACGGGGGCGACACTGAGGGTTGCGATCCGTTGCCAGACACGGAAAAAAGACAAAAAAAAAAAAAAAAAAAAAATTCTGAGGGATGATTCTAGTTACTTATTGAATATAAACAGTGCCCAGGGTTCTGCATAGCAGTTGCCTTGTCAATATCAAAATTAAAGTGACCGATGTCAGTCTAAATATTTGAGATGCTTCCTTAATTTCTTTTTGCTCACAAATGCCTTTCCTACTGAAATTCTAAGCATAGTTTTCCTATGGCAGATTGAAACCACACCCAATCTGTCCTCTTCCTCAAGATGAGTAGGAGATGGGACTGGAATGGAGTTGAGGAGTGTATAAAGCAGGCCCTACTTTTTCCCAGCTAATTCCAACTTCCTTATTTAGCTGACTCCTCCAAGAATCTGGCATTTAATGGTCAAGCAGCCTTAATTTTAGGAGGTTTTGTGGGATCTTATTTTTTGTGTTTTCATGTGAAATCTTGCTATGTAAAGTTGATTGATGCAATCAACTTCAGTGCATAACTAACTGGTATCAAAACACAATGCGAGCTAGAGTTCATTTTTGGATCAGTTTAACAAAATGGCAGGTGCTAAAATGTTCAAATATTTAGGACTTCATAATGGAGTTCAGGGAACTCTGGTGGATATGAATTGCTATGAAATGGCAGGCTACCAGAACATGAATCCAATAAAAAAGGGTCCAGAGCTAATATATGTTTATATAGTGGTGAAGAGCAGGCACTCTAGTTCCAATCTTTGTTGTATTACTTGTATGATCCTGAAGAAATAACTAAGCATATCTATGCCTTAACTTTCTTATACATAAACATTTATCACCTACATCATTTAAGGAATTATACTAAACACATTGGTGATTCGAAGACAATCACAAATCTCAATTTCAAGAAAGTTTAAAACCTAGTTCTGAATGAAAGTAGTACATAAATAATTATAATACAAAGGGGAAAAATTGCAAGAGTGTGGACCCTGGAGCAAGACTTCCTGGATTGGAATTCTAGCTCCACCAGTTTCTCTGAGAACTAGAGCAAGTTGTTTCACTCTTTGAACCTCCATTTCCTCATATCTAAAATGATGATAGTAGTAGTTACACCTCAAAGTGCTATATGAGAATTAAATAAGTTTATTATAAAGAGTTCACCAAATATCACCATGAGATACCACTTCACACCCATTAGGCTGTCTATTATAAAACACACACTAAGCAAAACTGAAAATAAGTGTTGGCAACAAAGTGAGGAAATCAGATCCCTTGTGCATTGCTGGTGGGAATATAAAATGTATAGCCACTGTGCAAAACAATATGGTGGTTTCTCAAAAAATTATATGGTTATCTATGATCCAACAATTCCACTTCTAAGTTTATACCCAAAAGAATTGAAAGCAAGGACCTGAACAGATATTTTTATACCCATGTTCATAGCAGCATTATTCACAATACCCAAAAGGTGAAAACAGCCCAAATGTACATCAACAGATTAATGGATAAATAAAATGTCGTAAATACATACAAGGGAATATTATTCAGCCTTAAAAAGAAAGAAGTACTGATACATGACACAACATAGATAAACCTTGAAAATATTATGCTAAATAAAATAAAACACAGAAGGACAATTTTTCTATAATTTTACCTGAATGAGAGATACCTCTAATAGTCAAATTCATAGAGACAGAAAGAATATTGGTTACCAGGGCATATGGGGAAAGGGGAATAGGAAATTATTGTTTGTATCCATTAAGAGTTTCAATGTGGGATGATGAAAGCAGCAATTTCATATGGTTCAACATCACAGTAACTCCCAAATCCCTGGTTTTAAGATTTTTTTCTTTTTTTTTTTTTTCCTTTTTGTCTTTTTTCGTGACCGGTCACGGGATGGCAACCCTCAGTGTCGCGCCCGTACCGTGACTGGCAACGGGATCGCAACCCTCGGTGTTGCGCCCGCACCGCGCTCAACCAGTGAGCGGACCGGTCTCTATATGGGATCCGAACCCTCGGCAGGAGTGCCGCTGCGCTCCCAAGCGCCGCACTCTGCCGAGTGCGCCACCAGGCCGGCCCCCTGGTTTTAAGATTTTTAAATCGGAATTTTACATATTCAGAAATTAAGTATAATGGCAGTAATAGCACTACATATTGGCAAGTGACCTGTTGTTATAGCACTACATATTGGCAAGTGACCTGTTGATTTCCAACTTAAATTTCTGAGAGCCATTTTCTATACCAGAAGCTGATCTGATCCAAATCCAATCAACCTTTTTGTTATGGTCAGTTAATTATTCAAATAATAAAGTTTCATTTCTATTTGGAAATGAAATCTTTAATTTGGGTTTCCAATATTCAAAATATTACTATTTAGATGTGAGACTCTTTTTTTTTTTTTCCTTTTTGTCTTTTTTCGTGACCGGCAACAGATCGCAACCCTCAGTGTCGCGCCCGTACCGGACCGGGACCGGCAACGGGATCGCAACCCTCGGTGTTGCGCCTGCACCTCGCTCAGCCAGTGAGCGGCCGGTCTGTGCGTGGGATCCGAACCCTCGGCGGGAGCACCGCCACGCTCCCAAGCGGCGCACTGTAGCAGTGCGCCACTGGGCCGGCCCTGGATGTGAGACTCTTAAGACTTAATGCCAAAGTCTCACCTGAATGATTTAGCATACAATAGAATATACTATTCAGCAAGAAAAGAGAATGGACTACTGATACACAACAACATGGATCAATCTCAAAAACCTGCTGAGTGGAAGACGGCAGAGTACATATTGTAGTATTCCAATTACATGAACTCTAGAAAAGATAAACCTAGTCAAAAAGAAGATCTGTGATTGCCTGGGGTTAGAGGTAGAAGAATTGATTGGGAAAAGGTAAAAGGGAGGGACAATGGAAATATTCTATATCTTGATTGTGATGGTGGTTACACAGGTACAAATCTGTCAAAGCTCAATGAAATATACACTTAAAATGCATGCATTTTAATATAAGTAAATAGTACATCAATAAGGTTGACTTATAAAACACAAAACAACAGTATATTTTTAATAAACAATTGAAACATGAATACCTTATTTTAAAAAAAATTTTTGTATTATGGTAAAGCTAAAATGTCTCTTGATCACCCTCCAAATCCTGGTCTCCACCCTTAATCTCTTCCATCTATTCTCCTTCCCCCAAACAGTCACTGTTAATTTTTGTATTATGGTAAAGCTAAAATGTCTCTTGATCACCCTCCCAATCCTGGTCTCCACCCTTAATCTCTTCCATCTATTCTCCTTCCCCCAAACAGTCACTGTTAGGAGTCCAGTATGGATTCTTCTGGACCTTTAAAATACATATAGCCATAGAAAATATACAGTATTGTTATGCACATTTATAAAATTTATATATGTCTTTCTACAACTGGCTATTTTCACTTAGCATTATGCTTCTGAGAACTATCTGCGATAATACAGATCTAGTTTATTTCTTTTAATTCCAATACAATAATCTATCCCATGACTAGACATATTTTATTTAGCAGGCCATTCCCCTTCATATGATATTTAGATTGTTTTTCCCTATTACAATTCTCCAGTGTAGTGGTAAAGAGCAGTTACCACTGGGGTCGGCATATAGACTGCAGATGGTGTTCCAAAGGGACTTTAATCTTATCCGTAAGGTTTAATTTTTTATAAAGAGAATGTATTCATGTATAATTTATATACCTTAAGTATTTAATTTTTTTAATTAAAGAATTTTATGATGTGTAAGTTACCAAAAAGAATGAAATAAAATCAGTAAGAGGAAGCAAACATCTATTAAAACATACGGAAAGCAAAATTGTAGGGCATAATAGTATACTCAATTTGAAGCACAAGTATTTATTGAAAACTAATGAGCACTAAACAACAGGTCTTATAAACATTCCTCTGCAAAGCAATTACAATTAAAATATCAGCATACTGGTTATCATGGCATAAGCATATTAACACATGACAAATACTTCATTTATGCTTTTTGCTTTCTTCTTTTATGACTATGATGCCTTTCCCCATCCCTGAAATGAAAGGGGTGTAGAAAAAAACTATTATAAATGACGGCCATTTTAATATCAGAGCTTTAAAAAAATAATTCAATAGTAACATACTTTCATCAGACATAAACCAAGACAAATTAAAATGTGCATTTAGAACTGAACAGTGATTTATTGAGTAAATATGGAAAGTGAATTATTAAAAATTAAGAGACAAAAAAGAATTAGGGATAAGAAAAATGGATTTTTTAAACATTGGGCTTTGGAGTTCTGCTTTAAAATTAATTTTGAATATATGTAAATGATAGCTGATCAGAGAATTCACTTCAAATAGAATATTAAAGTCATAGAAAGTATTCAGAAATTGTCTGCTTTCTTCATTCTGGTTATTATCTCAACTCCACCTCAGGGGTGGTTGTCAAAGATTAGCCTTGCCATATTGACAAGTTTTCCTGCTAATATCCAATTTATCCTCTCTAAAGGAAAATGATTTCATTTTTAGATTTTGAGGATTTCTAATGTATTTAAGTCAATAGGGATTGATTAGAGATGTCAAAAATTACTCAAGTGGGAAAAGCACTAACAAACTTGAAGGAAATGAAAAAGCACAATTTCTGATAAATAATCAAGAGTTAATTTGTATAATTATAAAATATCATGAATCAAAAGGGATTACTAAGCAAATATCTCATTTTTATAAGAGAAAAACTAAATCATAGCTAATTTTCAACCTTTGAACTGAATGATAGTAAGATGAACAAAATTACCAAACCAATTAGCTTTACTAATTCCTGATTACCAGTGGCCCTGGAGAGACAGGATATCATTTGAGAGCCTATTATTTGACAAGCACAGTGCAAATAAAACTAAATAAGACATGGGCCCTGCCTTCAAGGAGCTCACAATCTAGTAGGGAGAGTAATAACTATTAAATTCAATAACAAGTATATGCTAGATAGGGTGGTGACAAATGGAAAAGATGATCAGCCGTGCTTGAATGAGTGAGAAAAGGCTTCAGGAAATGACTGAGCTGGATCTTAAAGGATGAGGGAGAGTTTACCAAGCAGGCTTTAAAAAAACTAGGCAGCAGAACACAATGTGGAAAGGCATAGATGTGGCACAGTGTGGATGAGAAATTGTTAAGTAATTCAGGCTAGCTAGAGCACAAGTTATCCATTTCATGGGGTAGTGGCAAAATACAAGAAGAGGTAGGCAGGAGCCCTGATCTTGGAAGTCTTGAGAGCCATTCTGCCTAAAGAATGTGTGGATTTTGCCACTGAAGAGTTTTAAGTGGTGAATATTCACTCTGGCAGAAGAGTAGGGATGGATTCATATGGGATAAGCTTAGAGACAAGTAAAACAATCAAAAGAACTACCACCCTTTTCCACACGAACAGCAACAGGGACAGAGAGGAGGAGGTGCATGTCAGGTATCTTCAGGGAGAAATGACAGCAATTGGGAACTGACCAGATGGTAAGCAATAAGAAAGGAGTATCTAAAATGATGACTTGATTTCTGGCTTTGGTGATTAGATAAGGCTCATCCCACTAACCAGCATAGGAATGTTGGGGAAAGAGGAGCAGACTGAGAAAAAGGGAAGTTTAGTTACAGACCTGATGAACTTGAGATCCACATAGATGCCCAGTAAGCAGCTAGAACATATGACTAGACCTCAATTGATTTAAATTTATTATTTTAGTATTACTACATCTACCTCTAGCTATGAAAATTTTACTAACAAGGGCAAAATCAAGTGACATTAAAGTTTGGATCTTCTTGCTGACCTTATATTCCCTTTAAATGAGGAATTAGCAAGAAAGAAAAAAAGAGAAAGAATGAGGGAGGAAGGAACAGAAGAAATAGATCATGGCAAACACTTTTTAACACAGTTAACTCCCTACCTAGACATTACTTTCATATGTCCTGGTTAGGAAGCAAGTAAGTGATAAAAAAGGGAAACCAATACTGTAAGAAAATAATCTAAATAATTCATTTGCAGGTGTTTTAGCTGATTCAAAGAGGTATTTAACAGGCCCAACCCGAAAGTTGTTTGACTGGTCCAGCCCCTTCCCAGAGGGTCACTGAACAGATAGAGCTTTCCTTGAGACGGTAATTAGTTACTAGCTCCTTTTGGTTTCTTCATTCCCTGGTGTTTCTCCCTCCTCAGGACTTCTGGCAGGCCTTTTTCATGGGCTTGTCCTGAGCCCTCAGAAAAAGAAATTCCTTACAATGGGGTAATAAATCTTAGGTGTCATTCAGGATAATTATGCACCCCGTAGTACTCAGCCAATGAGGAACTGGGGGGGAGGGACTTGCGCAGTAGGGAAAAAATTGCTCGCTACAGCCCTTTTTTGTGTGCCTGGTTCATCAGACATCCAATCTTACAATATCACCATTAAAGTCTGACTTCACTGTACCTCGTGTCTCTGTGTCCATCCTTTGGCATTGGACAGGTGAGGGCATTTCTCGCAAATATCCAATCATGCATGTAGAGAACTGTCACTAGAGCTCTGGTTATTTGAATTCAGATAATGAATGCTAAGAATCTTCATCAATTATTTACTCTCCTTACCTTAACTTACAATCTATTTTCTCGGCATGGTCTACAAGAAAAGGTCCTGTTCTGCTTTTTAAAGGTAAACAATTCAATGCTGAATGATGCAGGGTTAGACTCACCTCTCTTTCCTTCTTCTTGACTCATTGTTTTTATCCTTATCCTTATTTCTTTTTCGTTTATGTGGGCTCCTACTCCGGTCTCTTCTATGTCGTGAACACTCGGCATCCAAATAGCTTCCACCAGACTGTCGTGAATCTACTGAAGCTGATCGCCTTTCTTCGTTCCTGAAAAACAGAAAGAAAAGTTAATCAGTTCATTTTCCCATTGGTCTCCATTATACACACAGACATACCACCCTAAAGTGTAATATTCTATATCATACCAATCACAGGGTCTAAATACATATGCACAATCTTACATTCCATATAAGAGAGCAGTCAAAGAAACATAGCTCTTAAATGTTTTACAACTTAACTATTTCATTAATATGGTTCCCACCACACAACTTTATTTATTTTTTGTTGGCTGGCTGGCATGCAGATCTAAACTCTTAACCTTGGCGTTACAGGGCTGTGCTCTAACCAACTAAGGAACCACTGAGCCAATATGGTCCCCACCAAAAGAGTCAACGGGAGATGTCACAGAACAACTCAGGTATAATAATACTGAGCACTGATAACAAACAATTAGCATCTTGATGAATTATAGCATGTTACCAAGGGTCTTTGAAATGTTAAAATTTAACAATTACAGGTAACATTAAAAAGAGAACATTTTCACCAATAAAGACAAATGACATACTTTTCGGCATCATCGTCTGCTTTTTCCTGCTCTTCTTGCCATTGATTACTGAGTTCTTCCATGTGCACATTTATCACATCTCGAATCACCTTAGGAGAGTTAAGGACCAAATTTCAGATAAGAAAACTATTCAAAAAATTAAGATAATAAAGCTAGAAAAATCACTGCTAACAACCAATCAAATATTCATTAGAAGCTATGACAGACTGTGGAATGTGTGCAGAATATAAGAAAAGGTAATGAACTGGAATATGGATGATAAAAGAAAGTATTATAGCAACATAAAATTTTAACTATGATTATGTAAGAGAGTATCTCTATTCATAGGAAATACATACTAAGTATTTAGGGATAAAGGGCCATGATATATGTAACTTACTCTTAAATATTTCAGGTAAAAATTATGTACAGATAGAGATAGAGTGAAAATATAAAGAAAAAGAAAAAGAGTGCAAATGACAACCACATGGGCAAAATGTTAATAATGGGAGATTTGGTGAAAGGATACACAGGAGTTCTGAGTATTATTTTCAGTTTTGCAACTTATCTATATGTTAGAGAATATTTACAAATAATTTTTTTAAACCTTATAATTTAGATGACGAACAAAATATGAAACATGAAAGTGACTTCACAGATAGTTTCACAATGAAACTTGAAATCCCTTACTTGTAAGAATCATTGGAAAGTTTTTTTCTTTCCTACTTACCCATGCCATCAAGCCTAAGGCTAGTCACTGGAGAGGCACAGATGAAACTAAAATAGGAGCTTACACTACTCTCATGCCTGATTAGGAAATGTTTTAAGTAAAAAGGTATAGGGGACAAGGAGCAATCTCAGAAAGACACACTATAGTTCAGGCCTGACTGCATTTCTCTCCATCTCAAAGAAATTTCCAGTGGCTGCCAAAGTAAAACAGAACAATGTCCAAACTCCTTAATCAAGCCTTCAAAGCCATCCATGATTTTATTATATCACATAGCAGAAGGCAGCCTTCCCTTATTTTTCAACGGATATTCCCCAGACACCCTAAACTCTAACCACCCTGGATTACTCATGGGTCTCTAAAAAACTTCAGTACATGGGCCGGCCCGGTGGCGCACTGGATAGTGCGCTGCTTGGGAAGCGCGGCGGCGCTTGGTGGGGGTAGATGGGGAGAGACTGGTCAAGTTAGATAGGAGGAAAAAGTTCCGGCGTTCTACTGCACAATCAGTAGGGTGACTATAGTTAACAATAATGTATATTTCAAAATAGCTAGAAGAAAGAATTTTTTTTTTTTTTTCCTTTGACAGCTGGCTAGTTCTTGGATCCAAACCCTTGACCCTGGTGTTATAACACCACACTCTACGCGGGAGCAACACCGAGGGTTGCGATCCCGTTGCCGGTCCCCGGTCCGGTACGGGGGCAACACTGAGGGTTGCGATCCGTTGCCGGACACGGAAAAAGACAAAAGACAAAAAAAAAATTAAAAAATAAAAAAATAAAAAACTTCAGTACAGGACCTTATGTTAAGTAAAATAAGCCAGACACAGAAAGACATGTACCACATGATCTCACTCATATGTAGAATCTAAAAAAGTTGATCTCATAGAAGTAGAGAGTAGAACGGTGGTTAATAGAGGCTGGGGGTGTTGGTGGGGGTAGATGGGGAGAGACTGGTCAAGTTAGATAGGAGGAAAAAGTTCCGGCGTTCTACTGCACAATCAGTAGGGTGACTATAGTTAACAATAATGTATATTTCAAAATAGCTAGAAGAAAGAATTTTTTTTTTTTTTTCCTTTGACAGCTGGCTAGTTCTTGGATCCAAACCCTTGACCCTGGTGTTATAACACCACACTCTACGCGGGAGCAACACCGAGGGTTGCGATCCCGTTGCCGGTCCCCGGTCCGGTACGGGGGCAACACTGAGGGTTGCGTAATAACTTCGTATAGCATACATTATACGAAGTTATACGAAAGCTCTTTCAAACACCACACTCTACGCGGGAGCAACACCGAGGGTTGCGATCCCGTTGCCGGTCCCCGGTCCGGTACGGGGGCAACACTGAGGGTTGCGATCCGTTGCCGGACACGGAAAAAGACAAAAAGACAAAAAAATAAAAAATTAAAAAAATAACACCACACTCTAACCACAGAAGAGAGAATTTTGAATGTTCTCACTGCAAAGAAATGATAAACTCTTGAGGTGATGGATTTGTTACTTACCAATTTGATTCTTACACAATGTATACACGTATAGAAACATCACATTTTAGCCCCTAACAATGTACAACTATTATGTATCAATTAAAAATAAAATAAAACTAAAAAAATAAAATAACTCCTGTACTTTTATGGGCTTTTAGGAATGCTCGTCCTTCCACCTGGAAAATCTTTATCTACTACTTACCCTCCCCCACTATATTTTAATGTAGAAAACCTAAGACTGTGGGTCTAACCCAGTAGAGTGATGAGTCACACACATCTGCACTGAAATTCCAGCTCTAGCACTTCCTTAGCAGCCCTACTAGACTCTTTGTCTAGCAGCTCTACATGAACTCCTTGAAGCCCAGTCTCCACAGAACCTACCAGGCACAGGTTTGCCACACAGGAGTCAATAAGTAGACATTCCTTTAACATACCCTGCTTCTCCCTTTTCCTCCAATGCTACCTTCTCTACAAAGCCCACACTAATCTTATTTTTAAATGCCTCCTGGCACACACTTTGATTTCACCTTTCTTTTAGCACTTCACACAATTTGTATTTTGAAATGTCTGTTTCACTTGTTAAACTACTATAGAAGATCTTTGAGAGTGGGGTCTTTGCATACCCTACAGCAGTATGTTATGCACAGTAACTACAGTATGTAGTAATTTTTTGCAGAAATTTGTGAAAATTCAGGTTCTAGACCAGAGCAAACAAAAAATATGTAGGAAATGAATAAGCTAGGAATGGATGTAATGTTGAAAAAGCCACAGCCAGATATGATAAATCATTAAAAGATTTGTAAACACTGAAATACTTACAGATGAAAGATGTTTATGATCTGCTCTCAAAATTACCAAGTATGGGAGTGGGGTTATAAATAAAACAAGAGGGCCACAGGTTGATAAATGTTGAAGCTGGTGATGGGTACATAAAGTTTCCTTAGACGATGCCATCCACTTTAGCATATGTTTGAATATTTCCATAATAAAAGGTTAACCATAAAATTGTAAAGAACATTAGCAGCAACACTTAAAGTTGATTACAAGATTATGAGACAACAGAAGAAACAACTGATGAACTACCAATACCCAAAAGACTGTAAGAATCACCAAGGTAGTATGACATGGTCCTAGCACTCTACTGAGAGAGATAAGTCTAAAACACACACTGCTGTGGTTTCAATGTTTGTCCCTCTAAAACTCTTGTTGAAACTTAATGCCTAATATGGCAGTATTGAGAGGTGGGGCCTTTAAGAGGTGATTGGGTCATGATGGCTCTGCCTTCATGAATGGATTAATCCATTCATGGATTAATGGATTAATGGGTAAATGGATCAACAGGTTATCATGGGAGTGGCACTGGTGGCTTTATAAGAGGAAGAGACCTGAGTTAGCATGCTTAGCCCTCTGCTCACCATGTGATACCCTGCACTGCCTTGGGACTCTGCAGAGTCCCCACCAACAAGAAGGCCCTCACCAGATGTGGCCCTTCCCCATTCCCCTAACCTTGAATTTCCCAGCCTCTAGAACTGTAAGAAATAAACTGTTCCTTTATAAATTACCCAATTTCAGTGATTCTATTATAAGCAATGGAAAATGGACTAAGATACATATTTTAATTGTAAAAAGAACAGCATAAAATTAAACGCTAACTGTGCGGTACAGAGAATTAGTGCAATGAACCAGTGATGGCTCAGAGTCAACCAGCACCTCATGGAAATGGTGGACCTTAAACTCATCAATATTTAAAATGGCAAAAACAAAGAGCATGTCAGGTGAGAAAACAACATGTACTAGGGCATAAGGTAAGAATAAATACATGTAACCAGATATAGTTTAAGAGGCATGCTTGACTAAAGCAAAACAATTGGTAAAATGAGGCCAGATTATGGAATGCCTTTGAAATCAGAGAGAAATAAGAAATAATGTAGGAACAATAAGGGATTCAAAGAGGAAATTAAGTATAGAGCCTGGGCAAGGTCATTCATGTACCAAAAAATTCATCAACTCTATCTGCTCAATGGCATCTGAAAATAAGTCTAGCTATACACCAAAAGATTCATGTGTAAATAATTTATACCAGGATATTTCTTAAGCCAAATATTTAGGAGAGTACATAAAGCATGCTAAGATTTCTGCAAAAAGATAACAGCTAATATTTACTGAGAAATGTGTGTTCACATGCATTATCTCAATCAGTTCTCATAACAACCTATAGAATTTGCATTATTATTATAAAATGAAGAAAAATGAATTCTAAAAAACTCAAATAATGTGCCCAAGTCAAATAGCCAATGACAAACAGGAGAATCAAATCTCAAGACGAGATTTAAGGCCAAAACTCCTGCTCTTATCATGATGCGATACTACTTCCTCAGAAGCAGATATTTTTTAAGACTGTACAACCTCTTTATATAACGCTTTGTACTCTGAAAAGCCTTTTCCTGGTAAAGGGTGGGTCTGAAAGTGATGGAGCAAATACAAATCAGGTGTGACCACCATGAAGCCTCTTTCAGAAAACCTCCAAGGGGGCCGGCCCGGTGGCGCACTGCTATAGTGCGCCGCTTGGGAAGCGTGGCGGCGCTCCCACCGAGGGTTCGGATCCCCCATACAGACTGGTTCCCGCTTACTGGCTAAGCGAGGCGCGGGAGCAACACCGAGGGTTGCGATCCCGTTGCTGGTCCCGGTCTGGTACGGGGGCGACATTGAGGGTTGCGATCCGTTGCCGGACACGGAAAAAGACAAAAAAGAAAAAAAAAAAAAGAAAACCTCCAAGGAACTGTGGAAATCCATAGAACAGATTTAGAACTATATAAGGGAAAAGATTTTTGCTCATAGCAAAGCTCCACAAGATTATGTAAAACTCACCTCAGTATATGATTTCTTGGTTATGTGAACATTCTTAGCTCTATAGGACTGGCGTCTTCTTTTATAATCTCTCACTTCCGCCAAGATTTCAAGGTAAGATTTTGGACTTTTTCGACTATTATCTAATAAAAGAATAAAAGAAAATTATTATATCCTTAGGAACTTTAAAATTCTTATGAATTAGCAGGTAGGAATAATACAATTATCCTATACTTCAACATGTTTCAAGGTAGCACACAAAAACATTCTAAAAATTCTACATTATAAATATACAAGGGTTAAGTTTTATTTTCCTCTTCTCCAGCCATTAGTTGAATGTAAGTGTTTCAGTAACTGCACAGTTCTAAGTAACAATCTTACAGAAAAAAGGTATGCTTAATGTAAAAGCCAGAATAAAGCTTCATGCACTGAGTAAATATCTTAATATATATGATAATATCAGATGATACAAAACCATCCTACTCCAACTCATTTTGGCCTGACAGTTGAATCATATTAATAACACTCACAAGATGGAATGACAATTAAAAAATGTAAACTATGATATTCATCTCAAACCTTGATTGACTTTGGCAGCCAAGTCTACAAAGAGATCACTGTCATTTTCAATGATTTGAGAATCAGAGCGCTTTTTCTTTGTCTCTTCAAGTACAAAATCATAGAGGGCAAGACGATCAGCTTGGGTTAGATCACAAACAAACCGTTTGTGATTTAGAGGAACTTCAACAGGCAGTGAAGAATAAATCCCTAAAGTAAAAATAAAACCACAAGAATAAACAATACATGAAGCATTGTGGACTTAAAATCTACTACTTATCTTTAAACATTTGCTGAAATAATACAATATTAACAGAAACTATTTTTTTACAGTAATCCCTAAATATACAAAATACCAATCCACGCAATAAATGGTAAACAATGACTCTGTCCTGAATACTATATCCACAGAAAGGATGTATTGTGGATGTTCACTATTCTCTCCGAGAACGTTAAGATAGATCCCATGAAGGCAGGTAGTAATAACCATACCAGACAATTTGCTCATAAGAAAACCTTTTGGGTAACAATTTTTAAAAGGCTTCTCACATTACAAAAATAGTTGTCTGTCTTTCTGTTTATATTCTTTTCCCCATATGAGCTAAAAGAGTGCTTTTAATAGGTAATACACATTATATACCTTTTGAAAAAGCTATGGAAATATAAAAAATGTGTAAAAAATGTCTTTTTTTGTATGAAACGTCAGACTAGATGATCAATATTTAAAATACATCCCACTTGTGCGAGACTTAAAACTAGGGGCCAAAAAACAATAAGCAGAAATCTCAAACTTCTGCCAGACCAGAGACAGACAGATTAAATTGAAACTAAACTCATTTTAATTTCCTGAGAAGAAAACATATTTGCTTAACCAAACTCACTGAAAAAAGTTAACAGCAGTATCCCCCGATACTTAATAGAACTTTCTAAAATCTGGTCATTAATGAAAAAAAGTAAATACAATACCTTGATACGATGTATTAAACACTGAAGAAAATTTGTTTTGAAATTCAAATTTTCTCAAAGAAATTTAAAAAATGACTGTAACTGTAAATAAAACAATTTATAACAATTTTTTCTAGACTTCATTATTTCCTAACGTAAACAAAGAACATGAGCTACTAAAAGAATCCTTTAGTGTTTGCTAGCTTATCCTACAGTAATAACAACTCTGGTTCATAGAACAACGTAAAATCAGTAGCTCTTCCCAGATACTTATATTTGATAAAGTCTAACCTCATTAACTATTAGTAAAGAGGCAAAAGAAGAATTCAAATAAGAGCATACTATGAACTAAGCATTACAACAAAAAAAGAGATGACTATAAGTGTCTACGAATTGAGAGCTACACTGAATCTGATGCTGTAAGTTAACAGCTACAGATACATGGCCGTTTTTACTAGTCAAATGGTTTTAAATTAGTGGGGAAGTCATCCCTTTCAAGTCAAGCAATTTTACTCTAACTGGGATGGTTACTAGGCAAAGCCCTTTTATGTAGCCAGGTGTTAAAGATATTTAAGTTTATAACATGAGATTATAAAAAGTTAGCCTTGATAAGCCTAATTTCTTTGAATATAAAGTATAAAAATCTGGTAGAAAAATACGATTAGAAAACAATGATGCATTACAACCAAGCTTCACATAAATTTTTGTCTGTTGCTTTTAAACAAAGAAACATAATTTCCTCCTTAAAATATTTTGAAGTTTTCTTTGAATTATTCATCTTAAATTTCTTTATGGTAAAGATCAATACTTAAATTCAACCAAAATTCCAAATCAATACTATGATATTTTGACAGCCATTAAGATAAAGTTTAGAAATTTGAGTGATACTTTTAAAAGGATATCATTTGCAAAAGGATACTGCATATCTTTAAATAAGGAGTACATTCAGGTTCCTAATTCCTCTTTATACTCACCCCAATTACTGAAAAAGAAAAAGTACAGGAAAAGTTAAGCAACAAACTGCATTCAAATCATTCAGAACATAAATATTTTTGATTTTAAAAAAAAGGATAATCACTTAAATAAGTTTACATTTACAGAAAATGTAAATTTTCAAAATACAAGTCTATAATTTCAAGGTATATCTGAATGTGCTGTAATCATAATAATTCTGTGACCCTTTATCTGCCTCTTTTTGCAGTATTTTTTAAATTGTGGTAAAATACATATAACATAAAATTTACCATTTTAACCATTTTTCACTTTACATCAGAGGTATTAAGAACATTCAAACTGTTGTGCAACCATCACCTCTATCCATCTCTGGAATTTTTTCATCACTCCAAATTGAAACTCTAATCTACTTTTTTAAAAACCCTAATTCTCATGCTTCCTTGTTAGTCATTTTTACCACCACAGGGCATTTTATTTTATTTATTTTATTTTTTTTTTTCCTTTTTGTCATTTTTTCGTGACTGGCAACGGATCGCAACCCTCAGTGTCGCGCCCCTACCGGACCGGACTGGGACCAGCAACGGGATCGCAACCCTCGGTGTTGCACCCGCACCTCGCTCAGCCAGTGAGCGGCCGGTCTGTATGTGGGATCCGAACCCTCGGTGGGAGCGCCGCCGCGCTCCCAAGCGGCGCACAGTACCAGTGCGCCACCGGGCCGGCCCCACCACAGGGCATTTTAAACATATGACATACAACATTAAATACTAATAAAAGGTACTGTCTCAAAGATACAATTTAGAATTTTAGGGAGAATTCACAGAATCAATTCCCTAACATTAGAGATAAAAATTTAAGGTCCTTAGAAGAAATATGACTTGCCCAAAGTCTCTCAAGTAGTAGAAACCGATCAGCTTTAAAGCCATTCTACCCTGTCTCTCTAAGGTTCTTTTATAGTACACTGACCTTCAAATCATAGCCATGACTCTAATACACTTCATGAAACTGAAATACAGCAACTTGAATATTTAATATTGAAGGAAAAATATGTATCACTAAATAAAATGATTGTTTATGACTGAAATTAATATCCTGGTATAAAATTAACCAAACTAACTATATCTGAAAATAAGTATGTAGACTTAAATGGTTGTTCAAGCTTTCACAAAGGTTAATAGACTAAGAATTCTACATTGAGTTTAGGCCTGACATGACTAATGAAATGAAAACATATCTACAACCTCATCAAAAAACTTATGTTTTAGTGCATAACAAACAAAATATTAATTAAATGGGAAAATGTAAAATATTTCATGTTAGTCATTCTTTCTTCAAAGTAAGAAGATAAAGAAATTCTTATCCAGGGGTAAAAAGTTTAAAAATTCCTAAGACATAAGTGGGTCAGAAAAATAACCTCTACTGAGAAACTGCAGAACTCTACACAGGATTTTTAAAAAGTTTTAAAAAGAGGGTTTACATGGGCCGGCCCGGTGGCGCACTGCTATAGTGCGCCGCTTGAGAGCGTGGTGGCGCTCCTGCCGAGGGTTCGGATCCCACATACAGACCAGTTCCCGCTCACTGGCTGAGCGAGGCGTGGGAGCAACACCGAGGGTTGCAATCCCGTTGCCGGTCCCGGTCCGGTACGGGCGCGACACTGAGGGTTGCGATCCGTTGCCGGACACGAAAAAAGACAAAAAGGGAAAAAAAAAAAAAAGAAAAAAACAAAGTAACACTTTGCTTTTGCAAAGAATACACTCAGTGTTCAAATCTGCCCTATTACCCAGTTATATAATAAAAAACTTAGTAACCAAATGGTAAACAATTTTTAAATAACATATAAAAAACTCTCACCCGTTTCATTATCTTCACATTGCTTTCTGCACATGAATTTTCACTTAGACAACAGTAGCTACCAATTATTGGAGCTAGGGCTATTTTAGCATTCATTATCTCTGTTCCTCTAAACTCTATGAGATAGTTTTATATTACAGGTAAGGAAACGAAAACTCAGAGAAGGTGTCATTTATGCAAGGCCAAACAGCTAATGTTTTTCTCTAAAATAGGCTTACACAAAGTAGAATAAACAATGAACAGCACTGACAGTAGCAGTGAGTACGTACAGATTTTAAGGCTGTGATATTCTTCCACTTAATCATGATAAACATAATAATAAATATATTTGAGCAACATCTAGAATCCTAGACTATAAATTTCACGATATGTAGAGTTTCTAACAGAAAATAAAACTCAGTTCAGTTTGTGCCAAAATGCAGAACTTGGTTTTGGATCCAGCTTTGCTATTATCTAGCAGAGGCGAGTTACTTCACTTTTGTGCACCTCTGTTGCTTCACCTAATATGGAGGGGAAAAGGCTTGTCCAACCTATCATAAGTTTGTTGTGGAAGAGAAATAAAATACATAAAAGAGCTTTGAAAAAAGAACCTTCTAAAATATAAAAATACCTTTAGACAAACACACCAAAATATTATCATATCTTTATCAGGCAGAGCATTTTTTTTCCTTTTCTGTAAAATGCAGACATTAGATTAGATGATCTCCAAGTTCTCTTAAAATAAATTCAGTAAATCTTATCTAAACAGTTAAGAGTCAATAAAGTACTATAAGTATTAACCCCTCCAAAAACCAAAAACCTCTATTTTTTTATTGGCCCATTAACGAAACAGGAAAAGATGAGAGTTAAATGTCTCTCTCAAAGAAAAAAATTCGGGGGCCTAGCCCATGGTGCACTCAGGAGAGTGCGGTGCTGGGAGCGCAGCAGCACTCCCGCCCCCGGGTTCAGATCCTATATAGGGATGACCGGTGAGCTCACAGCGCTCACTGGCTGAGCGCGGTGTGGCTGGTCGCAAAAAGGACAAAAAAAAAAAAGAAAAAGAAAAAAATTTGGAATTTAGCTGACAGGCACAAAAGTGGTAGCTTCATAACAGGAAATACAGGAAATGTGCCCCTGGCTGTTGTTAGGAACCAGTGTAATAGAGACAGGCTAAGGTAAGATGGTCTTCCTTCTGAAGCCACCATGCAACATAGTCCAGTTATTGGCTTAGAAAAATGTTTAATAAAGACCTTGAACTTCAACAAGGGAGAAAACCAACCATGACTATGCTCTGGTGAATGTAATTCGGCTAGGAAAAAAAAGTGAGGAAAAAAAGGTAAGATGTCCAGAGAAAGCTACCTTTCAAAGAAAGATTCAAAGAAGACAACTCAGAAGTCGTTATGAGAGGAGCTGGTCATGCTTTGGCTAGATGTCATACCTAGGTTCTGAAATCTAAACTCTTATTAACTTGTTTACTTCCCTGTTTTTGGTGGATTAAATTTTCTTTCAATTTCCTAATACCTTATGCTTAAAAATACAATCTGTTGAAGTTCCAGGCAGAAACTCTTTAACTCAGCCCCAACGTTAAGCATGAAATGATCCACAAACCCACTGAAATTATATGTAAAACACTGTGCTTGTGCTTTTTTCTGAGGAGGCGATCCCTAGCATTCACCATCTCAAAGGGATCCAATATCCAAAAAGATTAAAACTAGTTTCTTTTAGCCTAAGCCTTTCCTTTTATATCGCATTTCAACATTCTCAAGAGAGAAAATCTCAGGGTAAGATAGTCATCCAAATAGCATTTACTTACTAAATAATAATTTTTAAAAAATTATCCACAAGGCAATCTCACCTATTACATAATTCAAAAGAATGAACCCTTAGCTAAGCTAGTATCCTAGTGAGATACTAGTGTATCTGAGCAGGAAACATCTTAACAAATGAAGTTTAAATGTAAAATGTTTAAATGTTTTAAATGTTAATTTAAAAGTTTAAAAATTTTAAAGTTTAAGTGTTAAATGTAAAACAACTTTTCCAAGTCACTGTTTTCAAAAGGTTTTTCTTGAACAAAATTAGTAACGTGCTTGTGGGAGAAAAATAATTTGATTCATTAATTAGCTCAAACTATGTTGCACTTACTTTGATTATAACAATCACCATCTTTTCCAACTGCAGTTCTAGCTTGCTTAATTATCTGGAATTGTGAGTCCTTATCTGAAAAAAAAAAAAATCCATAAATACAATATGAATCACCAGTGTCCACAATTAAAATGACTTGTTTCTAATCCAAGCTCTTTGGGCACACTGACAAACTTTCCAGAACCCTAAGACAGAAAACATCCTATTTGCTACCTGTGTAATCTGAATACAGAATTCTTTCAGATCTACCTGGAGCCCAGTAGGTAACCAGCCTCAGTTTCAAAAACACTATAATCAGGCATACAATGGTAGTAGCTACAAATTTTAGTGACCAATAATAGTTACCATTTCTTGAAGTTTAGCTAAGTGTCAGACACTATTCTAAGTATATTACATCTACTGTTTAATCCTTACAAAGTGCTATTATAATCATCCACATTTTATAAAGAAATTTAAGCAACAAACACGTTAATTACCTTGCTCAAAGTCACCCATCTGTTAGTGACAAAACCAAGAGTTGAATCCGGGCATTGTTTCCAGAGCCTAAGACTTTAACCTCTAGATATGCTGTGAATACCTGGAACACATTTCCATCCTCAGTCTTACCTTCAACCTCTCTTGTGTGTTCAGATTTTTGTTATAACCAAGAAGGAAGGCATCTATCCCACTTACAAAACTTTGCAGGATTTTCATTACCTATTACTATAAGCCTAAATTTCAGATTATGTCAACTATTTTCATTGTACATTAATCAATACTACATTCTCTTAAGGTACTAAATGCCCTTCTTAATCATAAGCATATTATAAAATCCATTCTTGGGGCCGGCCCGGTGGCGCACTGCTACAGTGCACCGCTTGGGAGTGTGGTGGTGCTCCCGCCGAGGGTTCGGATTCCAAATACAGACCGGTTCCCGCTCACTGGCTGAGCGAGGTGCGGGCGCAGCACCAAGGGTTGCGATTCCAAATACAGACCGGTTCCCGCTCACTGGCTGAGCGAGGTGCGGGCACAGCACCAAGGGTTGCGATCCCGTTGCCGGTCCCGGTCCAGTACGGGCGCGACACTGAGGGTTGCGATCCATTGCCGGACACGAAAAAAGACAAAAAGGGGAAAAAAAAAAAAATCCATTCTTTTCATAATTCAAAAACAAAAAATCAATACTTATATTAAGATATTTTTAATTTTTAATCTAATAACTTAATACTTACTCAAAGTAATTGAAGGTATTTTCACATTTTCATAGAAAAAATCAGGATTATACATTTCATCCTAAACAGTAAAAAAAAAAAAAATCTTAGTGTTTTTAAGTATCAGATAATTGACTATTTTAAGATTTGACATGAACTAATGATTTCATTAGTACCATTTAAATATTTCTCACAGTATTTATCTCAAAATATTTCACAAAAATTTGCGAAATTAGGCAAGTGCCATCCTACCCGACAAATAAGGACTATTAATTTCATGTCAGAAAACTTCATGATATACCTTCCAAATATTGTGTTTGTTAATGCATGAATTACACGACATATATATAATACAGTAAATATACGATACCTCTTCTTCTTTGGTATAGCCTAGTTTCCTCAATCTACAAGATACCATGTGCTTTGCTAAAGATGACTTAGGCATGTGATGATTGGAATCATAAGGACATATCACAACTTCATCCTATAAAAATCAAAAAGAAGCAAAGAAAAAAGGTATTTAAAGAAATAATTATACTGTTAAATGTTTACTACTTGATTAAGTACCAGTATTATCCAGTACCTCCTCTTCTGCAGGCCTCTTTCAACCCCCATGTGGGGGTGTGTATTAAAAAAAACAACTCCCAAACCCCCACACCCACTTAAAGCCTCTGCCCTCTCTCCAGACCTTCAAAACCTAACTTTGAAAAATTTGTTTACTCACTGTCTTAACCTCACCTACAGCCATTCCTCATCCACTGCCATCACTCCACTAAAACCAGCCAATAGGTTGCTAACAACCTTCTTACTACTAAAGCCAAAGAACATGTCATAGTCCTTACATTTGAACTCTTGGAAGGTCACACTGCAACTGTCCATTTCTGTCATCCTGATACACTATTCATGTTCTTTCTACTTCTCTGGCTTCTTCTCCTTGGTCTCCTCTAAAGATCTGTCTTCCTTGCTCTACTTGTCCCCCTTTAAATGTTAGTGTTTCATGTAGGTCTAACCAGTGACCTTTTGCCATGCTTACTGGAAGATCTCACGGTTTCAATTCACTGAGATGACTAGAGATGACTCCCCCAAATCTAGATCTTTAGACCTTGTTTCTCTCTTGAATACCTTCTACCAAAGACACTAAAAATTCAACATGAACAAAAATAAATCCATTATATTCATGGTCTCCTAACCGTCATACCTGTTTCTCTTGTGCTGCCCTATTTCAGTAAAAGGTCTCACTTGCTCAAGGAAAAACTGCTGCTTCTCCCTCACCACCCATATCCAATAAGTCACCTGGTCCTGTCAGTGTTACTCCTAAATATCTCTGAAATCCTTCCACGTACTCCATTCCCACTGCCACTCCCTCAATTCAGGACACCATCTTCTCTCTCTGGGATTACAACAGCCATCTCCTAACTGTTCACTCTCTTTGTTCCCAGTCTTGCTGCCCTCCACTCCATTCTCCGCACTATAGACTAGTGTGAATCTCAGCTCTGCCATTTACTGGCTGTACGAAACTGAACAACGCACTTAACTTCTCTTTGCCCCAGTTTCCTCATCTATAAAATAGGAATAACAGCAGGACTTTTCTCATAAAGCTATTATAGAAATTAAATTATACATGAGTTTATACACATAAACCAATTTGAATGGGGCCTGATACATAGCAAGTGTTCCACAAATACAAGTAATTATTATTTTATTAAAAGGCTAATAATACGATTATGATATGCCCTGGCCTCCCTCATTTAAAAAATAAAATACATCCATGCCTCCCTCATTTAAAAAAAAAAAGTTAGGGCTGGCCCAGTGGCACACTGGAGAGTGCGCCGCTTGGGAGCGCGGTGGCGCTCCCGCCGCGGGTACTCTCCCGTGTGAGCCATGGGGTCGGCCCTAAGTGTCCAATTTTAAGGCAGAGAAAAGTGAACTGCTGAACTCTGAGCTGTCAGACACAGAGGCTGGGGCAATTGCGGAATCCACGTGACACATGACAAAACAAACCGTGCACCCCTCTGCGAGCAGCA
>NW_007728127.1:231191-232955 GCF_000696425.1 Galeopterus variegatus | reverse complement strand
AAAAAAAAAAAAAAAAAAAAAAAAAAAGTTAGATTCTCATACGGCTCCTAAGGAACTTTAAGATCTGGCCCCTACCCACCATCATCATTCCCCTCCATCTCTACGCCCCATGCTCCAGGTATCCTTAACTACTTGATCTGGTCACTCTCTTCTCTCTGGACTTCTACACATGCTGTTAATGCTTCCTTGGTGCTTCACCTAGCTAATTCCTCTCACTTTATCAGCTTAGAATTCACTTTGTCCAAGAAACCTTTGCTGTCCCTCCATGGCTTATAATAATCTGTACCACAGCAATTCCAACCCGACTCATCAAAGACTTTATCACATGATAAAGTAATGGCCAATTTCTCTGTATTCCCCCTTACCACCACCAGACAATAAGCTCTATGAAGACAGGAACTGTGACTGTTGTTCACCAAACTTCAGTATTAAAAAACCCTAGCAGAAAAGTGAAGATTCATTAACTATCTGGACTGCACCTATTCTAGGAATTATGTATGTCACTTACCAGATTTTTAAACCATTCACTCTCTTCAATCCCAGACACTGGTTTTGCAAAAGTTAGATGTCCACACACAGATGATTGTTAGAATTATAGAATTTTACAGAGGAGTTTTAGAGACAACATAGCAATTAAGCACACAGACTCTCAGGAGCCAGAATGCCTGGGTTCAAATCCTAACTGCCATTTACTAGCAGTGTGTCCTTGGAAAAATTACCACCTTTCTGTCTTTGTTTCCTCGTCTGCAAAATGCTGCCAACGGTACCTACCTCATAGGGTTATTCTCAATATTAAATGAGGTAATGTAAAATAAGAGGCACATACAATGTGCTTTTTAAGTGTTAAGCCAAGGAATCCAATTTTACTGCAATGCTGAGTAAACAATAGTAGGGAAAAGTTTAGTAGGCCCCACTCAATGGAATTCACAGCTTCAAATACTCCTCTAAACAAATAATGAAATTGTGTTTTTTTAAATTTCCACTGTGTTTTTAATACAATTCATAGTGAACGATTTATATATAAATCGAATATACTTTAAATGCCTCTGGGGAATCAATCGTGTGACTTAAACCCGGGGGAAATTATTACAGCGTGGTAAACTCAGAATGAATATTTGAGATCATGAATTACCCCACACTGAAGCACTTACCTTCATCCCAACCAAACCAAACAAAACAAACAAAACCAAAAATCAAGATCGCTCACTCAAATACACTTGCCTGCATTTTTTAAAAAAGTAATTCTAACTTCCAGGAGAGTCGCTAGTTACCATTGCTTAGTGACATCCTTTAATAATCCCAGAATCGGTGCTGTCCCAGTCATAAGTGTCCAAGTTTTCTTTCTTTATTTATTTTTTCTTTTGCGGCTGGCCGGTATGGGGATCCGAGCCGGTGACCTTGGTGTTACCAGCACCAGGCTCTCCCAAGTGAACTACCCGGCTAACCCTATAAGTGCCCAATTTTTTTTTTTTTTTTTGTGACCGGTAAGGGGATCACAACCCTTGGCTTGGTGCCGTCCGCACCGCGCTCAGCCAGTGAGCGCACCGGTCATCCCTATATAGGATCCGAACCCGCGGCCGGAGCGCCGCACTCTCCCGTGTGAGCCATGGGGTCGGCCCTAAGTGTCCAATTTTAAGGCAGAGAAAAGTGAACTGCTGAACTCTGAGCTGTCAGACACAGAGGCTGGGGCAATTGCGGAATCCACGTGACACATGACAAAACAAACCGTGCACCCCTCTGCGAGCAGCACTCTTGAGACCCATT
>NW_007728127.1:228281-230185 GCF_000696425.1 Galeopterus variegatus | reverse complement strand
CTCCACAGGGGGAGGCTGGCCCTCCATGGCCGCCGACCGCCCGCCCGGAGGAAGCTGCCGAACCGCCCACAGCGCGCGCGGGCCCCTGGGAGCTGCGGGAGGGGCCACGCGGTCACGTGGCTGGAACAGCCTATAGGAAGGGCCCTGGGAAGGGCGGGAGCTGCTATTCTGAGAGGCGGTTTTCGGTCTCTTCCAGACGCTGCGTCTTTTGTGCCGCTCCCGGATGCGTTTCCTCTGGCCTTCCCTGAACGGCATTTTCTCTCCTCCTCAACGTTTTTCTGAGAAAGTGGTTTATTTATACCTACAGAAAAGTTTAAACACTAGTACAACGAACGTTTGTATAGCCGTCTTCCAGCCCAGTAATTGTTAACATTTTACCACATTTGCTTTCTCTCTGTCTCTAATCTCCACAACACAACCAGACACGTTTATTTTTGCTGATTTCTTTGAAAGTAACTTGCAAATTCTTCACCCCCAAATATGTGAGCATGTATAGCCTAAGATAAGAACATTTTCCTACATAATCACAATATATGATCAAACCTAAGAAAATTAATAGTTCCATAAAATCATCGATTATATACTTCATATTCAAACTTCCCCAGTTGTCCCCAAAATTCCTTTTGCAGCAGTTTTATTTTTTCAACCCATGAGCTATAATTGGTTATTGTCTCTTTTAATCTAGAACAGTCTCCCCCCACCTCCCTTTTAAATTGTCATTGAATTTTGCCGTGAGCATAGGTCAGTTGTCTTGTAGAATGTCCCTCATTTTGAATTTGTCAGATTTTTCCCCCTCATGATTAGATTCGTTTCAAGCATTTGTTCAAGAATACTACATAGGAGTTTCTGTGTTCCCCTCACGACATCCCATAGGGACACAGATCTTAGATTCTGCTAGTAATGCTAAATTTGATCATTTGGTAAAGGTGGTGACTACATCTCTCCATTGTAATAGGACATAATTGGTAAATAACCTGTGGGATTATAGGAGGCTATAAGAATATCCTGTTTCTCAACTACCTCATATGATCCTTCACTGAATCTGTTACTACATTAAGAGTTGTAAATGATAATTCTCTAATAATGTCATGCCTTCTACATTTATTATTAGCTAGCATTCTTTCCACAACTCCATTTTGTTGCTTGTCTCACTGGAATTAGGGGCTTTTTTAATTATTGATTTAAGGCTTTAAAATTCAGTTGTACATACTCCAATAACATCATAATTTTTGCTGATGCTAAAATTGTCCCGATTTGGCCAGTGGGAGCCACTTTAAGCCACTGCCTGTGTCTCTCTGAAAAATCCCCATTAGTCCTTGAGTGCTTTCTTGCTTTCATAACCCAAGCTTACTTTGTGTATTTCCTACCCAAGACCTGGAATCAGCCCTTTGAGTTTTCCCAAATGGTTTTAACTTTTAGAATTTAATACCTTTTATTATTTTTTTTTCAAGCCTGATTGTCATATAGTTGCTTTCCTTTGCACTTTGTTTACCCCTGATGAAGGAACTGTGGAGGAAATTTTTGTAAACAATTATTTCCAAAGGCAAATAGCATGGTTCTCACCAAAAAAAAAAAAGGAGCACTGTAAAGTACAGAAGTGGGCCTGCAAGTAGACATGGGATAAGAGATGAGTTCTAGAAATAATTTACTCATACTCTGCCCACAGTCTCCTTACTTTTTATTTGCATTTCCATAGTTACCAAAGGGGACTGTAAAATGTGAGACCATTTTTGGATGTGATATGACTCTCATTGAAAAGTGGTACTTTTCGGGGCCGGCCCGGTGGCGCACTGGATGGTGCGCCGCTTGGGAAGCGCGGCGGCGCTCCCGCCCGAGGGTTCGGATCCCACATACAGACCGGTTCCCGCTCACTGGCTGAGCGAGGCGCGGGAGCAACGCTGAGG
>NW_007728127.1:223088-227281 GCF_000696425.1 Galeopterus variegatus | reverse complement strand
CGGGAGCAACGCCGAGGGCTGCAATCCCGTTGCCAGTCCCCGGTCCGGTACGGGGGCAACACTGAGGGTTGCGATCCGTTGCCGGACACGGAAAAAGACAAAAAAAAAAAAAAAAAAGTGGTATTTTTCTTGTGGTTGCACCATGTACGTGAACCAAATCAAAACTCAGCTCACATCAACCATGTCTTTTCTCTAGGACACAGCCCCATCTCATCTCAGAGCTCACTGACAACTTTGGCAGCAGCTTGGAGGGGGTAGGAAAGATTTGCCAATTGGCTGTACTCTCTAGTTACTGTTTCAACCTGAGGAACTGCTCTGCATTGGCGCTGTTAATCTGTTTAATTATCACTTTCTTGGAGAGGTTTCAGACCCTGTTCTAGGTTAGGCCTCTGTTATGGGCTAAATTTGGTCCACCCAAAATTAATATATTGAAGCCCTAACCCACAATGTCACTGTATTTGGAGACAGAGCCTTTAAGGAGGTAATTAAGGTTAAATGAGGTCGTAAGGGTAGGGCCCTAATCAGGTAAGGAAGACACCAAAGCTGGCTCTCTCCCCTCTCCCATCCTTCCCTGCATACCCACAAAGAAAAGGTCATGTGAGTACACAGTAAGGTGACCATTCACAAGCCAAAAAGAGAGGTATAACCAGAAATGAATCCTGACAGCCCTTGATCTTGAACTTCCAGCCTCCAGAACTGTGTGAAAATACATTTGTTTAAGCCACTCAGTCTGTTATCTTGTTATGGCAGCTTGAGGTGACTAATACAGCCTCCCAGTTCTAGCATAAGGAACTTCATTTCTCCAAACACATTCTTCTTTTTCCCTTTAGATTACAAGGGCTGTTTTTATACCATGCATTTCTAGCACGGGATCCATGGCTTCTGGCATAATGCATGGTACACAGAACTCAGTATTTAGTAAGTGAAATTAATTTCAAGTCCTCCAAATTGGGAGAGGGAAAAAAGAAGAAAAGTAAAGGTGAGATAAGAAATAAGCGCTGTGGAGGAAAAATGGCTCATGCAATGAGATTGGAAATAACTTTCACCATTAAGTACCAAAAGCCCCGAATAATTTATCTGATCTTAATCTTTTTTGTTCTACACAATTAGCATTTCATTTGCTTTCCTATATTCTATCTACAAAATTTGATTATGCTGACATAGGAAATTTGATTGTTTTATAATTGTCCTCCATCCCCACAAACTGCAAATGCCTTGCACTCATGGGGCTTGTAAATCCTGCTGAATCTTCTTAGTACCTAGCCCAATACTAGACATAGTAGGTATTCAGTAAAGTTATGTTAATTTAATGACAAATGTCTGAATTTCAGTAGTTTCCCTTTGATCCAAAGGAATAGGCTTATATTCCAATTGTCCTTCGACAGAGAGCTAAGAATTCTTCAGGAATCATGTTCATAGATTCAAGGACAATTCTTTTCACTTAGGGGAAAAAATGAAACACTATCTATCTTAAGGATACCCAAAATGGAATCTTAGCCACTTCATGTTTTTTCAATGCACTGATGGTGACTTTTGCCAATGCTACCTGGTCCTCACTGTCCAGAATAAACTAGTAACAAGGTATTGACTTCTGGGCTGGCCTCTTTATGCAGACTTCTTTCCAAGGACCCTACCTGGTACACAACAGGTACTTGAGAAATGTTGAAAGAACTAACTTCAAAAGACTACTTTCTAACAAGAATTCAGAACTGAATAGTTTTTTAATGACCTTTCCTGGTAAGTATTTAGTGAATAAATGGTTATAGACCTATTTTATGATAGCCAAAAAGCTGCCGCTAAATTCCCTTGTGTGCACAAACACATTATTAAATCAAAACATAAAAACTTCAAAAGTCTAAAAGTTTATTGCCAGGATAGCAAACTTTATAAAGACACCTTTTTTAAAGTACATAGGAAATGACAAGCAAAACAATCAGAAAACTTTGACCAAAGAAAAGCAAAGATTGCTGCCATCATGCACATACAAGTATAGTCAAATTAATACCAAACAAGTACATTAAAGAGTATATAGGTTACACAATCCACATCCTAAAACTAATGGAGACTCATTCCAAAATGTTTGGGTTTAGGGTGGGTGTTTTTTGCAGGGTATGGGGTGGGGGTGGGGTAAGGTAATTTTCTCCTAACACAGAAAATGAAAATATTTAGATGAAAAACAGAATGAAGACTAAAATATCAGTGATCAATTTTTTATCTCCAAGAATAGAAATATGTGTTATAAGCCAAAACAAAGTTCAAGAAGAATTGATAAAATATCTAAACACAAGAAAATTTTCTAAATTCAATTTGTGCTATCCTTACAACTGATGACCACTTCATATACACTACATCCAAGTGTGTACTATACTAGTGAAGATGAGCTCAGAAAAAGCCAGAACAGCCTTTACTATTTGATTTCAACCATGGCTATGTTTTCTTTAGGCATAGAAAGTTCTACTATACTGCAAGCACCAGCCACTTCATATACACTACATCCAAGTGTGTACTATACTAGTGAAGATGAGCTCAGAAAAAGCTAGAACAGCCATTACTATTTGATTTCAACCATGGCTATGTTTTCTTTAGGCATAGAAAGTTCTACTATACTGCAAGCACCAGTTTTCTTTTTTATTGTTTAGTAAAGTAGAAATTCATATAAATGAAGCCAAGATAGAGCAAGCACTTCCAACCAACTACTAGCGCCCAATGGAGCTACTGCTAAATGAATAGGAGTAAGAGTAGGAAGAATTTCCTGTGGCATCAAAGCTTCCTCTCCGGGACCCACTTCGGGAACCAGAGCGAGAGCCAGAGCGAGATCCAGAGCGGGAGCCAGAGCGGGAGCCTGGGGCTGAAGACATGTTGTAAGGGCTAGGTAAGCCCTTCGATGACACCGAGGCGGCTTCCAGAAGGCGTAACCCAGTGATATCTTCAACCATGGAGCGATTCATGGCATCCTTATAGGATATTTTTAATTTGGTTTTGGGGCAGGTCAGGATTTTGGCATAGCTGCTGGTGTCTTGCAGCCTCTGAGCTGCTCGGCCATCAATGAACCCTTTCCTGATGGCTTCTTCTGTGCTTATCCTCCCATGCACTTCTGGGTCAACAAGGCCTCCCGTGAGGTACTGGAACTCCAGGAAGCGCTGACCTGCCTCATAGGGGAGCCATTTCTCTTTCACTGCCTCTGCTGCCGACATCTTCTTCTTTCCCTTCACACCCTCAAAGCCAATGAAGGCTTTCTGAGCAGGCTTCAGCCTGGTGGCCATATCTTGGTCAATCAGACCTTGGGAGACCGCATCCTGAAGCAACAGCTTCTGCCCAGTGGTAGGGTGGATGATGCCGCCTGTGCAGGCCTGAGCCTCCAGAAGCCTCTGACCAGTGATGCTATCGACAATGCCGCGCTCTATACCTTCTGCAATGGAGATTTTCTCCAGGTTTTCTGTGTCAAAGATGGCGGCAATGGGGCTGGTTTCTTCCAGGGCGTCAGACAGAGAGCTGCTCCTGATGGTTAAATTTCTGACAGTGGATATAGTGGAAATCTTACTTACTGATTCATGGCGGGAGTTGCTAAAAACATCATCACTGACACTACCGCCCATGCCACCGCTGTTGCTGATGCCGTTTTTCAAGGAGATCATGTCAGCAAATTGAGTGAGGCTGAGGCTACCAGATCGGTACTGATCAAAGAACTTCCTGTCCACAAGGCCCTTGTCAATGGCATCTTGAATATCATACTGACTGCCTGTCTTCCTATCTACGAGGACAACCCTGGTGGAGCCATCTGACCCTGTGATGGTTATTTCTTCCCACTCACATTCCTGCTCACACAGTTCTTTGAAGGTTTCATAATCGATAAGGCCCTTTTTGTAGGCCTCCTGAACAGACATCTCCTTGTTGGTTTCTGGATCAACTATGACCACTCTACGCTTCCTGAGGGTATTCTTCTGTGATGTCTGCACCTGTTTCTTCTTTTCTTTCAGGGGTAGAAGACAGAGCCCCGTTGCTTCGTCCTTAATGCATCTTTCTTTTAGTTGCAGGTAGGTAAGATTTTCTTCAGTGTTGGGGTCAAAAAATCCTTTTGTATCATCACTTGGATCTGAGAGAATCTCACTGAGCTCCTCATTGAAATAGCCTCTCTTATATGCTATGTCAACTGGTAAACGATGGCTCTCCTTCGGGTCAATGATCCCACCAGT
>NW_007728127.1:209707-222648 GCF_000696425.1 Galeopterus variegatus | reverse complement strand
TATCATCACTTGGATCTGAGAGAATCTCACTGAGCTCCTCATTGAAATAGCCTCTCTTATATGCTATGTCAACTGGTAAACGATGGCTCTCCTTCGGGTCAATGATCCCACCAGTTGCGATCTGTGCTTCTAATAAGCGAATGCCGTGGCCCTTTTCGATGAGTTCCTTGTTCATGGCTTGGAACAAAGAGATAATATTTCCTGTTTCAGGATCATTATACCCAGTGACAGCTCGTTCTGCAGACAGAAGCTTCTCTTTGAACTCAATGCCCACCAGACCTCTTTTGTAGGCTTCCTCAACTGGTAACCTCAAGTTGCTAACAGGATCCACTATAAAGCCAGTAGCTGCTTGTGCTTCCAGCAACTCCAGAGCAGTACCAGGTCGGACCAAGCCAATTTTCATGGCCTCATAAATGCCAAGCTTCTGTTTTGTGGTCTCATTGTATATGCCTGCTATGCAGCTTGAACCCTGGAGGAAGTCCTTAATTCTTTCACCAACCTCATCATAAGAAATCTGACCCGATTCCAGTTCATTAACAGTGGATGGTCTCAATATACCAGAATCGACTAGCTCAGTGACAGTCACAGGCTGTCTGATTCCTGGGAAGGACATGCTTTTCTTATGTACTATCAGTAAGAGCAGACCAGTATGTGGTTCGATTCTGCACCGTTCCTTCAGCTGCATGTAACTGACCTTCTTTTCGGTGACTGGATCCACAAAATTTTTCTGACTATCGCGGGGATCATTCAGGGACCGATACAAATCTCTGTCAATCAGTCCACGGGCCAAGGCGACATCTTTTGGCAAAAAGACACTGTTCACAGGATCTACTATACCCCCTGAAGCAATCTGGGCTTCTAGCAGGCGCATTCCAGTTTCTCTATCAATCAAATTTTTCTTGATGGCTTCTGAAACAGATACTGTCTTGCCTGAAAACGGATCATCAAAACCAGTGACAGCTTTTTCTGCTGTATATATCCGCTGGCGGTCATCGAAGTCAATGAGATCTCGAGCTATGGCATTGTCGACAGTCAGCTTCTCATTCCGGTGGGGATCAATGATACCCCCTGTAGCTGCCTGGGCTTCCAGAAGCATGACTGTGGGCTCTGAGAAGATTAAATTCTTTCTCTTGGCCTCTACCAAAGAATATTTTTCCTTAGAAGGAACAGAAGCTCCGGCGATAGCTCCTGCACCCCGAAGGAAAGGCTGGATTTCAGAAGCAACTTCTTCTACTGACTTTTTCCCTTTCAACAGCTTGTCAAAGGTTGTTTTGTCAATCAGCTGGCACTCATAGAGCTGCATCGCGGTCACCTTCTTCCTCAGTCCATCAAACACCAGCTTGGAGGAGTCAACAGTCCATTCGTATTCAGTCTGGGTCTCCCGATGGGACCCATATGGGCGCTGTTTGAGTTTATCGATCTCCTTCTGAAGTCGGGAGCGTTCTGTTTCCAACTGTGACTGTGTCTCCCTTGTAGAATCCTCCAACTTTCGCCTGCACCTCTCTTCAATCCTCTTGATCTCTGCTTGTAGTCTTTCTATCTCACTCCTAAGGCAGTTCTTCTCTCTCTCACTCTTTTCTCTTTCTGACTCTATCTTCCTGATAGCCTCCTCCTTGCGGGAATATTGAGTTTTCCACTGATTCAGGTCATTCTGGATTTGCTGTTTCTCACACTCGAGGCGCTGTTTCACCCTACTCTCTGCCTCTAGAGTCACTTTTGCACGATTCAACTCATCCTCCAGCCTCTGCAGCCTTCCCTTGTCTTGCTCCAGAACTTTGATTTTCACCAGAAGGCTCTCTCTTTCCTGCACCACCTGAGTGCACTGACTCTTTGATTCCTGAATCCTATTAGATGCCTAGAATTTAAAAAGAAATGGGAAAAAATAATGTTTTGATCATATCATATAACTGTCATAATTTAACCTCTTTTCCTGTATCTTTTTTTTCAAACTTGTTTACTTATTTTTCCTTTCACTGTTTTCCCTGGATATACTGTTAGCTTGTTATCTTACAAATTCATGGAAAAAATTCTTTAGATATATGTTGCCACTTTGTTAAATGACTTCATACTTACTAATTTTTTTTTCCATAGAAGGAACTAGGAGAAGCTGTAGACCTGTCTTAATCTTAACAATAATTATGGTTCAAAAAAATATGGACAGTTTTGTTCCAGGTTATCCTACCTGCTATACCTATATCTCACCTGTTACAACTATAATAAGATGTTTAATAAAGCAATGCAAATATATGGATATATACACACGCCCCTCCCATACCCACACAAATATTGTCTATAGAAGTCAAATGTGTCAGCTGTTAAGGAAGTTATTTTTAAATGAGGGGTTAAAGAAGAAAAGCCAAACAAAAAGAAATGTATTAGGGCCATGATCAAAAGTACAGAATAATGATTGTCTATAGAAGTCAAATGTGTCAGCTGTTAAGGAAGTTATTTTTAAATGAGGGGTTAAAAGAAAAGCCAAACAAAAAGAAATGTATTAGGGCCATGATCAAAAGTACAGAATAACACATTCAGAAAAATCATCTAAGCAAGCAAGAAAAAGTGATTTAAAAATTGTATAGAGAAATGCTTTAATATCTTCTATTTAGGACAATTTTAATTCCAAATATACATCATAGATCACTAAATAAGAGTAATCTTCTAGAAAGTAGAGCAGAACATTCAGAGGAAGTGATTAGATGTTACTGACATGCTAAAGTTCTTAAAAACAGGGCCAAACACAGGTCACACACATATGATGCAGTCAGAACAAAAGTACGAACAGCACTGAAATGATTTTAAAGTGGTTATCTGGATTACGACAGGTAGAAGTAGAGCAATAAAAAGAAAAATTAGACTTTAAGTCTAAGTAAAAAGAGCACAGTTCAGATTAGATGATAATGGAGTAAATTATCTGAGAAACAGTGAAGCTGTGATCAAATATTTGTGAATACCTCTAAAGCCTGCTTTTGGAATTTCTCAATTTCCTGTCTCAAATTTTCCCTCTCTCTCTGTAAATCATTAATCAGCCCCTGCAGTTCCAGGGTGCGGTTGTTGCTGATCTGCAGCTGGCTCCTTAGTTCCGAGATGGTGGCGTTTTTATCACTATCCGCTTCACTGCGGCCCCTTCTCAGGTCATCGTATTCCAGCCTCAGGTTCCGCAGTTCCTCCTCCAGCATCAAGTGCTCCTTGGTCAGGTTCTCTGTGAGAGACTGCAGTCTCTCGATTTCTATTTTGCTTTCATTTAAGCTTCTGCTCTTATCTTCTATCGCTTTCTGGAAATGCTCATTCCTCAAGTGAGCCTGTTTGACATTTTCTTGTTCCTGGAGCAACTGCCGCCTCAGGCCCTCGACCTCTGAGGACAGTCTCCTCAGCTCTTCCTGGGTCCTCTGCTTCTCCCTCAGGTGGCCGTCCAACACGTCCCTCTGCTGCCGGAGGTCGTCCTCACTTCTCTTCTTGACAATGGATGCCTGCTCCAGCTGCTGGGTCAGACTGGTGATTTTGATGGCTTGCTCTTTCAATGACTTCCTCATTCCTTCCAGCTCTTCCTCCAGCTTCTTCCTCTTGCTAGAGTCTTCACAGGCTGTCCTCTTCAGCCGATTCAGCTCATCTTCCACTTTCTGCTTCTGCAACTGGAGCTCTTTCAGAGAGCTCTGGAATCTCGTGATATCCTGGTCCTTCACAGTCCTCTCCTGGGAAACCCTCTCATAGTCGAGTCTCAGGCGTATCAGTTCTTGCTCCTGAACCTTCAATTTGCTGATCGTCTCGGTGGCGCTACTGTTTGCTTTCTGCAGGTCATACTGGGCCCTTTGTAATTTTGCATTTTCATCTTCCAGGCATTTGCGTTCATTTGTTTCTTTGTCTATCAGTAGCTTCAATCTTTCTATCTCCTTGTTTTTGTCCTGGATCGTTTTGGCAGCATCATCAAGAGATTGCTTATATCTCACACTCTCTTCCGTTCGCATCTGAGTGACCTGCCTCAGCTCAATCTCCAGCTGCTGTTTCCTCTGGGACACCTCTGAGCCAGTGGCCTTTTGCTGTTGGACATTTTCTTCAACCCTCCTGAGGTTCTCTGTGGTCTGGGATAAAGTATTCTTCAGCCTCTTTATTTCTTCAGATAAGCTCCTGTTTTCTCTAGTGAGATTATCCACCTGAGCTCGGTAGCCACTGGTGTCCTCTTCCTTCTGCATGGTGAGCTGGTGGATGGTGGTCTTGGTGATGTTAATCTCCGTCTCGAACTGGTTTTTTAAGCTAATGATCTCCTCATCGTAACTGTTTCTTACCTTACTCAGTTCATTTTCATATTCCCAGCGGCGCTTGGCCTCTTCCTGAAACTCGGCTTTGAGTCTTTCGATCTCCTTGTTTTTGTCCTGAATGGTCTTTGCAGCCTCCTCCAGGGACTGCTTGTGCCTTGAATTGTCCTCTGAGCGCTGCTGGATGACCTGCTTCAGCTCCAACTCTAGGTGCTGCTTCTGTTGCATTATCTCAGAGCCGCAGGCTTTTTGCTGAAGGGCATTTTCTTCCGCCCGCCTTCGCTGCTCAGTGGTCTGCAGGATACTGGCATTCAGCCTGACAATTTCATCCTTCAGATCTCGATTTTCCCTGGAGAGTCTATCAAGCTGATTTCTAAGATTTTTGGAATCATCCTCTTTTTGCATGGAAATCTCCTTGATGGTGGTCTTCGTAATGTTAATCTCTGTTTCATACTTGTTCCTTAAATTACTCATCTCCTCATTATAGTGGTTTCTTACCTTTGCCAGCTCATTTTCATATTCTCTCTTCCGGGCGCCCTCCTCCTGCAGAAGAACCCTCAACCTCTCTATCTCATACTCCTTCTCCTTGATGGCTTTCTCAGATTCCAATTTCTGCCAACCAAGGCTCTCCTTTTCACATTGCCTTGCTTTCTGCAGTTGGTCATAGTCATTCTTCTGCTGGTCAAATCTGTCTTCCACAGTCTTTCTTCTTCTCTTTTCATCTTCAACCTCGTAAGTCAGTCTGGTGATCTTCTCATTCAGTTCTTTTATTTGGGCATAGCACTTGTCTAGATTTTGCTTAGCTGACTTCCCATCGAGCTCAGCTTGTCTCTTCAGCTCCTCCAGGCTCACAAGCTTAGCTTTGAACTGAGAACACTCCGCCTGGTATTTCTGCAGGTTCTGATCCAGGAATTTGTTCTTATTGCAGTTTTCTGAGTTGGCATCTCGGGCCAGTCTGAGCTCCTCTTCCAAAACTTCAATCTTGGTATTTTTCAGCTGTAAAAGTGAAATCAGAGATTATGTTGAAAGAACAACACCTCACATCACAAGAAAGAAGCAGTACTTTTCCCCTCCCACGACAACGTGCATCCCCATTTCTCTTTATAAACACACACACACCTCATAAAGAGTGATACGAGGCAAAAATTACTAGACAAAAATTTTAAAAATCTGGATTCTCATCATAATTCTTCCATGAACTACTTGTATGATCTTAGCAAATGCTATAGTATTGTCTTTAGTCTCAGCTTCCTCAGCTTAAAATGAGGTAATTTCTTTCAAGATCAAAAGCTTATGATTTCATAAATTATAGTCCCTTATTTCAAAGTATAAAGTAAGTTTCCATATAAACTCAATTCAAGTATTAGAAATTAGAGGTAAATTGAACAATTGTTCAATATGAAAAATTCACACCCACCTTGTCCAGGATGTTGTTATCCTTAATTTAACACAAAGAAATATAGCAAATTTACTGAGCAAACATTAAATGACTGTTTTTTTGGCAATGTAAAGTAGCTACAATTTTGCAAATATTATCTAAGTCCATTTAGAGCACTCAATTCAAGTATTAGAAATTAGAGGTAAATTGAACAATTGTTCAATATGAAAAATTCACATCCACCTTGTCCAGGATGTTGTTATCCTTAATTTAACACAAAGAAATACAGCAAATTTACTGAGCAAACATTAAATGACTGTTTTTTTGGCAATGTAAAGTAGCTACAATTTTGCAAATATTATCTAAGTCCATTTAGAGCAGAGTACTGGAGCATGGAACTAACCCCAGACTTACAAACAAACTGTATTATACTAAATGTTTAGAAGAAATATAGTTTCACCAGTGAGTATATAAAAATCCATGCTATAATGAGGCAGTAAAATAGGGTTCTATTTTTTTTTGTGGTGCTCCAACGATATAGAGTAGGTAAATTACCTTCAGATCTTCCAAACTCTTCAGTATCTCACTTAAGAATCTGTAATAGTCTCCAGACCTTGTAAGTAGTTCTATGTACCGAGCATGAATATCTGCAGCCTTGGAGAAAAGGAGGGAAAGAAGATATATATATATACATATGCATATATAGATGTGTATGTGTGTGTGTATATATATATATATATATATATATATATATATAAAACATTTAAAAAAAAGTTCTGGGCTGGCCAGTTATCTCAGTTGGTTAGAGCACAGTGTTAAAAAACCAAGGTCAAGGGTTCGTATCCCCATACCAGCAAGGCCACCAAATAAAAAAACTTTATTTTAAGTCCTATGCCAATTTTGTTTTCTAAAACACTGAAATAATCAGATTATAATTTAAGGAGTAAATTCCCTTCATTCATGTGTACTAGTTCTAAAATCTAGAAGTAAAAACAAAGGGCTAAGAACATTGTATTCCACTCTTGTCACTATGGGTTGTTTCCCCTAAACCATCTGACAGGTAATGTTCTCTGACATCTTTGGAAAGTTGTCATCTTTTAGAAATCTACTATATATTTTCCACTGTTTAGAAGTCTCATCAAACCCAGAAATTTAAGCCCAATTTCTGTAAAGACCCTAAAATAGGTGATAGATTTAGATTTCCCTTAATCATTTCCTAAAACGTATCATATATCAATGACTCACACTGGAAGGAGCATATAACCTGCTATTAAACCTTTTTGAGTACATACCGTATAATAAGGGATGAACTCAAGAGACTATAGGGAAGGCAGGCAGGAGACAGGGAAAAGAGAAGAGATGGAAGGGCAGCCTCTAAGACCTATGAAATGACATATATACCTCTTGCAGAATCACCCCAGAAGGGGACTGAACCATGGTTCTCTTGATAGGTATGTTCAATAGAGTTTCCAGTCCTGAGGTATAGGATGCCAACTGGAGTTCATAATCCTACAGAGTAAGAAAGTTTAAGAGAAACAATCTTAGTGGACTTAAAAGGAGTCACCAACAGCTACAGATACACAGTTTTTAATCATCAAGTTGCATTTCTAATGATAAACCCCAAAAGCTATAATGTGGCACTAGTGTCCAAGCATCTAATATTACATTATTAAACCAAGCCGAACATCTTTGTGTGCTAACTGGAGAATTTTTCATATACCATTAGTCTAAAAGACCATCCCATTTGCCTGGATATTGACAACATGCAATGAAGTCAAGTTAATGAGTAACAAACTTTTATGCTTTGTTCAGGAGAGAATATATAAGAGCCATAATCACTATCTTCAATAAATTTATAATCTTTAAAGCAAATCAGCAATAATGCAGTTAATAATATTCTTGATAAAACATGAACATTCTTTTTGAAACCAACATACCTTAATTGAATTTGCACAAAGTTCAGCAATTTTTTGTACTTCTTCTGATTTGTCTCGTTTGCCAGATATTTCATTATGCAAGTTCTATATATATAAAAAAAAACAACAAAGGTTAAATTAGATAAATATTTTAAAATAAATGTTATTTTACTCTTTTATCACTGTTATTTGTTTTGCTTTTTTTTTCCTTTGGTTTATTACTACGTGTACTGGCCTCATATTCATGCAGTTACAGCTTAGGAGATGAACATTTTTTCCATTCAGAAAAAAGGAAGCTCTCCATCTTCTTATTGCCTATAAGAAACTACTTTCTAGTCAGTACTATTTTTTTCTGGTCCTATCACCTCAATTTATAAAGATACTTTACTATAACATTGAGAAAAACATTACCTTATTTCTATGTTCATAATTGTATTTCTTTGTAAATATCTCAATTGCTTTTCCTCTGGGTATTTTTTTGTGTGTGTGTGTGTGTCTTTTGTCTTTTTCCGTGTCCGGCAACGGATCGAGCGCCACCGCGCTTCCCAAGCGGCGCACTTATCCAGTGCGCCACCGGGCCGGCCCCTCCTCTGGGTATTTTTAAAGCATTCACAAAATAGATTAATAATATTAAATATTCATCATGAAAACCAGAGGAAAAACAATTTACACCCAATTAATCTCAACACAGCTATGGAATGACAACTTGGCTTATACCTTCTGCTCATTTAAAAATCGCATGACTGTGTTGGAATCTCCAAATTTCATGGATTCTAAGGAATCCTGGCGGCGTTTGGCATCATAGAGCCATTTGCAGAAAGCTTGGTAATTATCGCGATAATTCCTCAGTTGCTTGATTTGTTTTTCTAGGTCCCATAATCTGGGGGAAAACAGATATAATAAAATCATTATCTTATTAGTTCCTAAAATATGCAACATAGAATCACCCAGCAATTCACTAGGTATATACCCAAGAGAACTGAAAACATATGCCCACAGAAAAACTTATACACAAATGTCCATAGCAGCATTTTTCATCATAACCAAAAACTGGAAACAACCCAGATATCCATCAACTGATTAAAGGATTAATAAAATGTGGTATAACCAAATGAGGGAATATTACTCAGCCATAAAAAGAAATGAAAAAATAAAATAGAAAATAAAGAAATGAAGTGCGGAAACATGCTACAATATGGATGAAACTTTGAAAGCACTATACTAACTGAAAGAGGCCAATCACAAAAGACCACATATTGCATGATTCCATTAATATGGAATGTCCAGAGAATGTCTATAGAGACAGAAAGATTGATAATATTAAATATTGTGATTTCCTGTGGCTGGGAGTTTGAAAGGTAATGAGGAGTGACCGTCAACGGGTACAGGGTTTCTTTTTGGGATGATGAAAATGTACAAAACTCAGGTTGTGGTGATGGCTGCACAACTCCAAATACACTAAAACTTGGTATATAAACTATACTTCAGTAAAAATGGTTTTTAAAAAGCATTGCTAGCAAAATGGACAAGCAAGGCAATTCAGTTTAAGACCCTCATTTGCAGTATGACATTTCTTTTGCATAAGATTTAATTTTCATGAATGTTTGGAGAACACTCATTCAAAGCAGCTACTCCTTCCAACAGTTATGACAAGAGTTTATAGGGCACAAAAGAACTTGCCCAGTGGCTTCTGCTCTTTCTCTAAGACCCTGGATGGCACCTGACATGGGTAGGTTCAAGCTCGGCTATTGTGATGTATTTTCCATTTCAAACAAAGCTGCCTACAGGCAGTCATGAAAAGAGCATCTATTAGCCTAACTTACAGTACAAAACCTGTTTTTCACAGTGATCACTTCAAGTGACATCATCTTGGGAACAACCAAATGGGAAGGAAGTGGGGAGGAGGTTAGCACACCTGTACTCTATCTGTTTATCGATTCTTTGCCAGCGATCAGTCAGCTGCGTGACTTTTTCGCTGAACTTGCCCAGATCCAGGTCATAAAGCGGATACTGCTGTGAAGTCTGAGAGTGGATCTGCTGGGCTTTCTGCAATTCTGTCTTCATGGTGGCCAACAGTGACTTCTTCAAGTTCAAGTCATTTTTTATTTTCTGCAAGAGGAAAAAAATGAGTACAAATTAATCCCTTCTCTCATTGTATGCTACACGTCACCAAATGGAAATAAAAAATTTATAAAACTTATTAGAATATTAGTATTTTTAAGTGATAAGCATTCCAGGAAAATGTATTTACTAAATTGCATTTCCCAATATTTGTTCCAGCGATCTAGTTCCTTCTGCTACCCTGTTAAAAAAGAACTCGATGTGTAAATCGGTTTGAAAAATGCTAAACATCATATTCCATTCCTGAATAATTATAATGTACATTAACATATTAATTCTGTGAAGCCCCACAGTAAAGAAACCAGTTGAACTATGTTTAACTCAGCATTCCCCAAGCTAATCTCACCCCAAATTACTTTCTCACATAATTCCTGCTAGCCACACTCTGGTAAAGAGTTCTAGAGATGACGATTGATATCAATCATGTGAGGCCAATGAAATTTAGTAATCCTCAAAATTCTTGAAAACCTAGTGAAGCTTTATAGTTGGGAGCTGAGTCCTGTATTATATTTCCCATAAACTGGGCCACTGTTAAAACCTTTCAAGTTACCTTCAGTCCACAGCGGTAAGCCTCCACTTTATCCAGGTCCAGGTACACGGTTTCTTCCTCAGTGAGTCTAGCTTCGTAAACCTTTAACATGTCTTCTGTCTGGAGAATAGCCTGGAGTAGTGATCTTACTGTGCATAAGCTGGAAAAAACAAGAGAGAGAGGTAAAATTGCTGGTGAACATTTGGCTCACGCCACTGTTAATGAAACAGAACAATATTAAAGCTGATAAAAATTTATTTTGTCTATTTTATAAGTGACGGGAACAGTCACTTTTTCCTCTATCATGATTTAGACCACTATTTCGCATTCACTGAAAAATTCTAAGTGCTGGCCCTCAGAGACCTTAGTTTTAAGATACATTAGATTTCAGAGTAGTAGAATTAATGAGCACCCAGGGCTATAGGACACTGTCTGAGAACCACAGAAGAACGTAAAGTAATCTCTAGTAAAATGGGCTGGCCAGGTAGTCCAGTTGATCAGAGCCAGCCTTGTAACACCACAGTCATGGGTTTGGATCCCTGTACTGAATTAATGAGCACCCAGGGCTATAGGACACTGTCTGAGAACCACAGAAGAACGTAAAGTAAATCTCTAGTAAAATGGGCTGGCCAGGTAGTCCAGTTGATCAGAGCCAGCCTTGTAACACCACAGTCATGGGTTTGGATCCCTGTACTGCACAACCACCCAGGAAAAAGAGAGGACATAATCTCTAATAAAAAGAGAAACTGTAAGGCAAAAGGTCCGGTAAGCCAAGCATATAAAGCAAATGAAGTCTGACAAAATGAAACTGGAGAAAAGCAAAATATCTGAAATGAGCGTTAGTTGTGTTTACCTATTTAAATAGCCATCTGTAACACCATTGATATTTTCCAGTTTCTGAAACAGTCCAAATACCTCATTCTGTAAATAGCAATATTTTTCAGAGCCTCTGAAGTTAGCAAGCATATCTTTAAGCTGGTTGAGAACTTCGGCAATTGCTTGTGAATCATTCTGCACACTCTGAAAAAAGAAGGAAAGTTCCTTTGATTTATCTCTAATAAAAAGAGAAACTGTAAGGCAAAAGGTCCGGTAAGCCAAGCATATAAAGCAAATGAAGTCTGACAAAATGAAACTGGAGAAAAGCAAAATATCTGAAATGAGCGTTAGTTGTGTTTACCTATTTAAATAGCCATCTGTAACACCATTGATATTTTCCAGTTTCTGAAACAGTCCAAATACCTCATTCTGTAAATAGCAATATTTTTCAGAGCCTCTGAAGTTAGCAAGCATATCTTTAAGCTGGTTGAGAACTTCGGCAATTGCTTGGGAATCATTCTGCACACTCTGAAAAAAGAAGGAAAGTTCCTTTGATTTAGCTGTGTGCTTTTTTAAAATTTATTTTTATTGTATATGTTTAAGGTATATATATATATATATACCTTTTTTTTTTTCCTTTTTGTCTTTTTTCGTGACCGGTAACGGGATCGCAACCCTTGGTGTTGCGCCCTTACCGCGACCAGCAATGGGATCGCAACCCTCGGTGTCGCACCCGCACCGCACTCAATCAGTGAGCGCACCGCACTCAATCAGTGAGCGGACTGGTCTCTATATGGGATCCGAACCCTCGGCAGGAGCGCCGCCACACTCCCAAGCGCCGCACTCTACCGAGTGCGCCACCAGGCCGGCCCCATATATGTGGTTTTGATATACATATTCATAGTAACATGATTACTACAGGTAACCAAATTAACATACCCATCATCTTCCGTAGCTACCTTTTTTAGCAAATTTTCAGTATACACTACAATATTATTACCATAGTTCTCCTGCTGCACATCGGATCTCCAGACTTATTCATCCTACATAACTACAAGTTTGCACCCTTCAACTTACATCTCCCCACTTCCTTCTCCTCCCCACCCCTCATAACCACCATTCTACTCTTTGTTTCTACATATTGGACTATTTTTTTAGATTCCACACACAAGTGAGATCATGCAGTATTTGTCTTTCTGAATCCGGCTTATTTCATTTAGCATAATGTCCTTCAGATTCATCCATGTTTTTCCAAATGGGAGTATCTTTCTTTTTAAGGCTGATATATTGCATATATTCAAGGGTGAGTATATATATATATGTATATACACTCCATGAAATTTTTTTATGGATTTTATAAATCCATGAAAGTTTTTGAAGTATCCTCATATTCCATAATTTTGGTACGCCATGATCATATAGTGGTTAGTACTCTGTGTTGTAACCATGTGATTCTTATGATTACTTTTGCCCTTAAAAAGTCCACTAAATGTAAAGGATTCAAAATAGAGAGACAGAGTTGATCTTTCATTTCTTTCTTTGGATGGCCCTATTAGCACTGTGTAAATGTGACCCTCTTACTTAGAATATATACACCTTAGACATTCCAATGCAGTGCCCAGGCTTGGTTGAGCAGAGATTATCACAGAGTTAGGAGTTGACACACCCAGGCCATAGTCACAGCTCTGTCTATGGTTTTGAAATCTCTAACAACCAAATCTCTCCATGTCAGTTTCCTGTCTATAAATAAATGTAATTCCATCTGTCCAGCCCATATTGTAGGTTGTTCTACACAGAAGGCAAATTAATATTTTTGAAAACTTTTGAAATGGATGTAGCCTGATTCACCAACCAACAAACAGCAAAGGTGGTTTAACCCCCAGCTTGATAACTTCTACAAATTTGGAAACATGGGAAAGAATAAAGGAAAT
>NW_007728127.1:206689-208732 GCF_000696425.1 Galeopterus variegatus | reverse complement strand
AACAGCAAAGGCGGTTTAACCCCCAGCTTGATAACTTCTACAAATTTGGAAACATGGGAAAGAATAAAGGAAATCCTGCCAGAAGCCTATTTTTTTTGAAAATTAATGTTTCTTGCCTATAAACATTTAAACCAAGAGGCTTTTTAAAATTCATTTTAAGATAAATATATGTGGAACCAGGCAAAATATTAATGGATACTCACCTTGAGCTCATTTATTTTCACGGTGATGTGGTGTGAAGACCCTTGATCTAGAAGGAGGTTTTTAAGAGTCATCCTGCCCTCACAGTGTTCTATCTGCCTGCGAATCTTCTGGAGCTCCATCAGCATCCATGTTTCTTGCTTGTCATTTTCTCTGTTTGTTTCAATTACTTTATTATGGTTGACATCTTGGCAGGTGCCAAGATGAGTGATTTCAGTTGTGGTTACTGTAAAAATAAGATAGAGCCACGAAAATCAGAATTCCTCACTAGCAAGGTGCTAGGCCTCAAAAAAATCCATACTCATAAAACTACACCTACTTCCTTTTATTTGGTTCTGAAAACTTAGTATATAAATGACTTTTGATATATATCTTTCAAAGACATTTTTCTGAAACTAATTTTATGCAAACTACTTTCTTTTTTAAATGGCATACATGGCTGATACAAAAAGAAAGATGTCCCAAGCTAACCTGTCTGGTGCTGGGGGTGTCCAGGGAGCTGGATGACCAGGGTCTGATAATGCTTCTGGGCATCAGTGAACTGAGACTGTATTTTCCTCTTGTCATCATCTCCAAACATCTCTGAGCCTTGGCTATTTCGGATGAACTCTTGGTAATGTAACTCAAGGTCCTTTATTGTCTTCATGTAATCTTCCTGCCTCATTGTTTTCAGCTGGAAGAAAACCAGGCAGAAGTGATTTACAACTTACAATTACTCCAGTGCAACCAAGAAGAGTCTGCTGAAAACAGTCCCCCACTAGATGGGTCTTAAGCCAACACTCATCAGAGACACATTAAGATACAAAAGGTCTTTGAGGGCTGCTGTGGTCTGAATGTCACCCCACGCTTATGTTTTTATTTAAGCCCAAATATGAAAGTGGAAGGTGGGGCCTTTAAGAGGTGATTGGATCACAGAGATGTGCCCTCGTAAATGGACTGATCCATTCATAGAGTAATGGGGTGATGGTTTAGTAAGTGGTCATGGGTGTGGTTCCGATGGCTTTAAAAAGAGAGCAGGTGAGAAGGGCAGCTCTCACTCCTGCTATTCTTGCCACGTGATACCACGTGTTGCCATGGGACTCTCTAGAGAGCTCCCACCCAGAAAAAGGCTCTTACCAGATATGCCCCCCTGGATCATGGACTTCCTAGCATCCAAAACTATAAGAAATAAATTTCATTTCTTTATAAATTACCCAGTTTCAAGTATTCTGTTATAAGCAACAGAAACAGATTAATACAAGGGTTTAGACATTGCTCCTAAGATCGATGTCTTAGAACAGTGGGTTGTCAATTTTTTTTCCTACAGAATTTTTTCTCTTGAAATGAAATATTACCCAGAAGCCCCAAATGTAAAGCAGAGCACAGCAAAGCTGCTCTGACAAAAAGGGGAAATGAGGCTCAGGGGAACCCCAAAATTTACCCATTCTGTCCCACTCTCCTCACTTCCATCCCTTTCACCCTCTAAAGGACACCCCCTCTCCACTCCTAGGATTCTTCAGACCATAATTTGGAAACCACTGACTCAGAATAACTAATATTTTGGGTGTTCTTCCAAGAATTCTATCCCTCCTTTTACTTTTGTGATATCCAGTTAATCATTAATGACCTCACTTTCCATTACACTTCAGGAGAACAGGAGCCAGAATATTACAGGACCACATGCCCTTTGCACAGGTGCATCTGGCCTGTAGGTCACATTACCTGTCTCATAACTAGCCATGTGCTAATTCCCCCCATTCTCTATTGGACAGATCAGAACCTCTAAGGCAGTTTGAGCTGACTCTTTTTTTTTTTTTTTTCTGACCGGTAAGGGGATCACAACCCTCAGCACAGTGTGGTCTG
>NW_007728127.1:204350-205797 GCF_000696425.1 Galeopterus variegatus | reverse complement strand
CAACCCTCAGCACAGTGTGGTCTGCACCACGCTCAGCCAGTGAGCGCACCGGCCATCCCTACACAGGATCTGAACCCACAGCCTCGGTATTCCCAGCACCGCACTCTCCCAAGTGAGCCATGGGGCCGGCCCTGAGCTGACTCTCTTGACGAGATACAGGAGCAGAAGCTTCACAGCTTGGTTTGCCTGGTGGATGTAGGCACTGTAGGGAGCAGCATGGCACTCCCTCCAGGCAGCCTGAGCAGCCTGAGGGCATACCTTAGCGATGGTCATGGCCCTGATTTTCTCGATGTCGATCATGCAGTAGTGCCAGGACACCAGGCTCTTCATGTTGATGTAGAGCTGGTTCCATAGAGCCAAGATGGCTTCATAGTATTGCTCAATCCTACAAGGCACAAAGGGAAAATACTAGAGCCAGACTTTCAAACTTCATGCCAACGAGGAAACCTGGACATGTTTACACAACTGCACAAAAATCTACATCACTTCTGAAGTAACAAAAATACGTACAATTTTCAAAACGGTCAACACTTCAATGAATTTGCATTAATGTACTCCCCCCAAAGTACATCCTCAATTATCTACATTAGTATATAGTTTATTCAAATCATCTTGGCCGAAATGCACAGTACAATTTTTTTGTTGTTGTGTTGTCAGTCAGCAACTTTTTAGTTTACAGAGGTCTAGTGCAGGATGGCAGGTGCATCAGATGTGATGACTGCCGAATCGTGGCCGTGAGTACACAGGAGCTCGTTATACTGCTCTCCCTATTCTGTGTGTGGCTGAAGATGTCCATACACTCCACCTATTGATGAGCAGATACTGTTACTAAAGGCATTTTATATTTGTGGTTATATTCAAAAGGACTGATTTTCTAAGAAAGAAAGAACTTCAAATCGATGCCTTGGAAGCCCATGATAAGTATCATTCATTCCAACCCTCATACACAGTCAGACATTCTTTTTTATCCTCCAATCATGACAGTGTCTTCAACATACAACTGCAAGACAAAGCAAAGGTGACCTTGGCGAGGTTCCTTTCTTGGGAGGCAATTATGGTACGCTTCCTGTGGAAGCACTTGTCCCCTTCCTCCCCACTTGCATTCACTCATGACTAGTAGGAACTTCGACAACTTACTTGCCGGAGAGGTCTACGGCCAGAGGATTTGGAGGAGGAATAATCAGCCCAACGGAAGGAACAAGCATGTCCACGCCTCCCGGGCCCGTCACATACCACTTGCTGCGCTCATTGTTGTCCTTCAGGATGCACTCGTCCCCTTTGTGCACGATTTTCTGTAAGGCAAGCAGTCGCACATGGTGGCTTTATTCCAAAGCACACATTTTCATCTTTTTTTCTCAAAAAGGTAGAAACAGAGATGAAATGTGCAAACTGTTGGAGCCTTATCCTATTTTTTCTCCTGCAAATGAAGCTGATCTTTATACAATCC